>NW_004954295.1:0-1164 GCF_000317375.1 Microtus ochrogaster
CTAGGGCATAGTCCAGGACCTTTTTGTCCTGACCCTTTGGGTCCAGAACCTTTAAGCTTTCTACAGTTCTTCTGTAGATGTCCTGGTTTCCCACAATTGTAACACACATGGGAGGAGGCATCTTTCGCACCTCTACCATAAGTCTTTTTTACATAGGCACTAAATTTCTGTCCTTTCATGGCTGCTGCATAGGCCATTCCTTGAATGACCGCAGGTGAGGCATCCATACATGCTTTGATATAATCAGCTATTGTTCCTGTTTTCCTTAATGGTCTAATAAGGTCCTGACATAGAGCATTGGCATTTTCCCATGCTAATTGTTTCAACAATATATCTGTACCTTCAGATGGAGGTAGCATTCTGTTAATTGCTTCTTCTAACCTAGAGATAAACTCTTGATAGGATTCTTCAGTGCCTTGCTTAATACTAGCCAATGCTCCTCCTTTGGTACCCGGAGGTGGAAGTTTGCACCAAGCTAAAACAGCGTTGGTTGTTATCATTGTCAAAATATCGCGTGGGATTTTCACCTGACTGTGCGGTTGAGTATACTCCTCAGTGCCCATCATCATGGCCATAGTGGGCTTAGGACCTCTTTTCTTTATAGACTGGACAACTGAGTCCTTACATCTATCCTCATATTCTGTGCGCCAGAGGATATAATCTCCTGGGCTCAGAGTAGCCTTTGCAGTTTGCATCCAATCATGCGGCGTGAGCCAAAGACTAGCAACCATATCAAGCACCTGAATAGTATAAGGTGCTGTAGGACCCAAGCTCTTAACAGCACTTTGCAATTCCTTCAATGTTTTAAGGGGCATTGGTTCCCAAATAGGCTCATCATCTTCCCCAAGCTCTGTTACAGGAAAGATTCCTAGGGAAGTATCTCCAGTTTTCCGTGCCTCAGCCAACGCGCCCTGAAAACCCACTGGGGGCAAGGGGCGTTGACGAGGTTTTGGAACAGGTTTCTTAACTACATTCCTTACTATAGTTGTTAAGGGAGGATCAGTATGGTCCCTAAAGTCATCCTCCCATTCTATCTTCTCCTGCTGATCATCTAAGCCCCAATCATCATTATCGAAGTCATTCCGTGCTGCTAGAGGGTGATAGGAAGAAGCAGGAGGGGGAGCTGAAGGCTTTAATGGCCTTCTTTCTTCCTCATCTCCTTCT
>NW_004954296.1:0-1164 GCF_000317375.1 Microtus ochrogaster
ATATATATATATATATATATATATATATATATATATGTGTATATATATATATATATATATATATATATATCAGGTAACGACAGCAAATCTTTAGCTGCCACATAATTCTGCCCTGGGCAGTTTGTTGGTTAAGCAGCAGGAGGAAATAAGCCAGTTAGAACTGGTGCCCAATGAGGCTAAGTTGAAAGGTATGTAGATAATAAAAGCTAGTATAAGAAAATAGGGTTTGTAACTACCAGGTCATCCACAGAGACCATTTATTAAAGAGCTGTTGGGGAGGGGAGGAACTGAAGTCAGAAAACGCCTCAGGAAGTTTGGTGGGAAGTCAGGAAGCAAATGAAAGGATTCCTGAGGCAGGACACCTGGAGCCACCTAGGTATGTGGGTGGTGGTGATAGGGGTGTAGGGCAGGCCTGTAGCAGTTCCAAGCCTGCTTTGCCTCAGGGTGCCTGGGCTGGTTAGATAACTTGGAGGAAAAATCTGTTTCTCAATGTGACTCTTGATATTGTACATATTGTGATGTGCTTTGGGTATTTCCACATTCTGGATTTTTCCACTTTGGTTTCTTAATTTTTGACCCTGATGATTTCAGACTGTAGAATGTCATTAGATTGGAGACACAGACAGGATATGGAGATGTGGTTAAGGTGTTAAGTAAGATAACAGCTCTATATGAGGTAGAGAGAGCATGTTTAGAAGAAGTGTAGAGAAGTAAAGCAGGCAGGCGGCTTCATACTTGGTGGACACAGACTCCACTTTTGTCTTAGGCTGAAAGCATTATAAATGCTTGCCATTGTGTTGACAGGGACTGGGGAAACAGTATGAAAGGATTGCATGCATTCATTCTATGACGGCATTTCTTTTAATCTAAGGGTAAATAATAGTCAAACAGTAATAGGGACTGAACTAGTTTTTGTGATTACAAAAATCCCAGGTTTTTGTGATTTGGATTAGGTGCTCGGGTACAGAAGTTAAGAGAGCTTCCAGGAGGTTGCTGCTCATAGCTGTGTTAGCAGTGTTAGAGAAATGTGAAAAGGCCTCACACTTATTTCAACATCTTTTTTTTTGTGGTTTTTCGAGACAGGGTTTCTCTGTGGCTTTGGAGCCTGTCCTGGAACTAGCTCTGTAGACCAGGCTGGTCTCGAACACAGAGATCTGCCTGCCT
>NW_004954297.1:0-1164 GCF_000317375.1 Microtus ochrogaster
TTATATAATTTTTGCTGATATTTTCTGTACATAGGTATTGGTTTCACAGGGACATTTTAATATAATTATTCCTTAGCCACTTTCTCTCTACCCTTTCCTTTATTTGTCTCTCTTTTCTCATGAATCACATACATTAAAAGACACTGACTCATCTTCTATGTCTCATTTCCATATGTGATTTTATGGATATCTATATAAAATGGTGTTTGCCTTTTAGAGTCTACTTGTTTTGCTTAATATAATGACCTCCAGGTGCATCCATTTTTCTACAAACAGCCAAATTCTGTTCTGCTTTGTGCCTAGATAAAGCACTATTGTGCAAATATACCACATTTTCTTTCTTGAATCATCTGTTGATAGACGCCAAGTCTGATTTCATAATGTGGGTATTATGAGCAGTGAATCAACATAATATTTCTAGAAGTATCCAGGAACAGTTTTGCTACCATTCAACAATAAAGGCAACATATCTCGACATTAGTTTGAGAAAAGAAATAGTTGAAGCTTGTAGAATACTTCTGAACAATAAAGTGTTTGCACATAATAGATTGCTCTGAATTCATGCAAATTAACACAGTATTATAAAACAATATGTAGTATAGTCATTTTGATAGAAAAGATGCAATACAGATATATAGAGAAATAAATCTAGATTGTATGTGTACAGAAGCATTTATATGATGGTTTTGGTGCTGTTTTAAAGATGAAAATGATTGATAGCTGACAGTGTTAATTCAGTGTTGTTGAGTAGTAAATATTAATTACTGGCTGTTGCCATTGTCCACAATTCCTTTTCAAAGAAAGTAAGATGAAAAACCTAGCAATTGCTGTAGGTTCCACTAAAGGTGAAGTATATTACATAATTGGTATCCTGATTAATTATACTATGGAACTCATGTTTTTAGTATTTAAATGCTTAAAAATAATTACTAAATGGAGTACCATTGTTGTAACCACACATTGGGCCACATCTTTCAGGATCCAGCCTCAATGGGTTCCCATTCCAGGGTAGGGGCATATGTTTTTGAAATATTAGGCAGAATAGACAGAGATACAAAAGAAATACTAAGACATAGGATAGTATCAGGAAGGCAAGTCAGTGAATGCTGAATATGCCCACATTCATTTTTCATATGCTTATATACATCACTCCAAAGGTGGGAT
>NW_004954298.1:0-1164 GCF_000317375.1 Microtus ochrogaster
TAAGAATTTTATAGAAGAACTAATACCAATACTCCTTAAATTGTTCCACACAATAGAAACAGAAGAAACATTACCAAACCCTTTTTATGAGGCTACAATTACCCTGATAACCAATCCACATAAAGACATTACTAAGAAAGAGAAGTATAGACCAATCTTATTCATGAGTATTGATGCAAAAATACTAAATAAAATACTGGCAAATCGAATCCAAGAACACATCAGAAATATATGCTTCATCAAGTTGGCTTCATCCCAGAGATGCAGAGATGGTTCAATGAATGAAAATCTGTCAATGTAATCCACATACCATCCAACTGAACAATAAATATCACATGAGCATCTCATTAGATGTCAAAAAAGCTTTCAACAAAATACAACATCCCTTCATGATAAAGGTCTTGGAGAGAGCAGGGGTATGAGGAACATACCTAAAGATAATAATGGCAATATAGAACAAAATAACAGTCAACATCAAACTAAATGGAAAGAAACTCACAATGATCTCACTAAAATTAGGAACAAGACAAGGTTGTCCACTCTCTCCATGTCTATTCAATATAGTTCTTGAGGTCCTAGCTAGAGCAATAATAAGCCCAAAGGAGATGAAGGGGATACAGATCTGAAAAGAAGAAGTCTATCTCTCACTATTTGCTGATGATATGATAGTTTACATAAGTGACCCAAAAATTCTACCAAAGAACTTCTACAACTCATAAACACTTTCAGTAATGTAGCAGGATACAAGATTAACGAAAAAAATCAGTAGCCCTCCTGTACACAGGTGATAAATGGGCTGAGAAAGAAATTAGAGAAACATCACCCTTCAAAATAACAACAATTCACATAAAATATTTTGGAGTAACTCTAACCAAACATGTGGAAGACTTGTATGACAAGAACTTCAAATCTTTGAAGAAAGAAATTGAAGAAGACACCAGAAAGTAGAAAGATCTCCCATGCTCTTAGGTAGGTAGAATTAATATAGTAAAAATGACAATCTCACTGAAAGCAATCTACAGATTCAATGTAATGCCCATCAAAATCCCAGCAAAATTCTTTCTATACCTCAAAAGAATGGCACTCAAGGAGCACATTCTGCTCCTTCAGCCAATAGTATTTAAGATACTAGCCCACTTGGGCATGGTCTCTCATACTGTAAAT
>NW_004954299.1:0-1163 GCF_000317375.1 Microtus ochrogaster
ATATCTTACAGATAGCGCCTCTCCGGGACCCTGGAATAACTGAACTGCCAGACGGGTTTACTAACCCTAGACTGGTGACCCGTCAAGGCAATCAAAACAAGAACATACTACTAATAGTACCAAGATATTCATTTTGTTTGTCTTTGATACAGGACCTCAGTATGTAGCTGTTCAGGAACAGCACGAGTGGTCAGTACAGCATCCTTCTTTAACCTTCAAAGTGCTGAGATTAAAGGTGTGTGTATCTAGTCTGGGGGTAGTGGTACACACCTTTATTCCAGCACTAGGAAGACAGAGGCAGTTGGATTTGGATTTCTGAGTTCAAGGCCAGCCTGTTCTACAGAACTAGCTCTAGGACAGCCAGGGCTACACAAGGACAGCCAGGGCTACACAGAGAAACTCTGTCTCGGAAAAATAAAACAAAGCAAAAAATAAACAAAAGGTGTGTGGTGTGTGTGTTTTTATATCAGGATCCGTACCAATTTTTTTAAATCAAAAAAGAAAACTCAGTCAAATGAAGCTTCCACTTAGGAGTTCTCTATGATTTCTGATTTGCAGAGAGCAAAGAGGACTCAAGAGTAAGAAACTTACTTGAGTAGGGACAAAAAGTGACTGAGGAGAATGGTTGAGGCTTCCCAAGTGCCCAGATGCAGCCGATGAGTTTGAGCTGCAGTAATTCACAGCAGGCTGTGGCTTCACAATGGCTGTCAACTTCTGATTTCCAGTTTCGGATCGGCTCCCATGAGAAAGGTTCACCAAGGCACTTGTTGGCAGTCGGTAACCCTTACCAGGTGAGCACCTATAATTAAAAGGTTAGTTTAGCGGTAGGTCTGGTTGTACATGCCTATAATACTAGTGATTGACAGGAGAAAGCAGATCAGGGGTTCCAAGTCATCCTCAGATACACAAGTGGTTCAAGGCCACCTGTACTACAGAGTAAGACTTTGCCTCAAAAAATGGGGAAGAGGGGCTGGAGAAATGGCTCAGAGGTTAAGAGCACTGCCTGCTCTTCCAAAGGTCCTGAGTTCAATTCCCAGCAACCACATGGTGGCTCACAACCAACAGATATAATGAGGTCTGGTGCCCTCTTCTGGCCTGCAGACATACACACAGACAGAATATTGTATACATAATAAATAAACAAACAAACAAACAAATAAATA
>NW_004954300.1:0-1163 GCF_000317375.1 Microtus ochrogaster
GAGGAGGAGGAGGAGGAGGAGGAGGAGGAGGAGGAGGGAAAGGAAAAAGTGGCCCTGGTAACCAGTGAATGGTGTTAGGAACTCCAATGTGTACATATAATAAAAGAAGAGTTATATGATCTATTAATGAATTTATGTGAGATGAAGGATAAAGAGAAGGCTCAAATATTACATCAACAAGATTTGGTTTTGGTCCCAAGTAACCTGAAATATGGAGTTATCTTCTAAACAGAGATTGAAAGGAAATACACTTACAGGACAGATATTATTCTTGACTATAAGAACTTTATTTTGTGTGGCTGGAAGACTGAGACACAGTCTACAGCATCAAAGATGTCCTTGAACTCATTATTCTCCTACTTCCTTCTTCCAAGTACTGGGATTATATGACGGACCATGATATCTGGTCAGAGTTTACTTTTGAATATGCAGAGTTTGCAGTGTCTACTAGTACTTGAAGTGGGGGGTTTGAATAAGACTTTAATGGATAGTTCTGGATGTATAGATATTGGGCCATAAATCAGTTGGAAAAATAACATATGGGCCAGAACGAAGATCGTGAAACTGAATTCAAAATTAAGGATGGAGAGTTGAAAAAACAGTAAACAATTCAAAGACTGGGCCTTCAATACATCACTGTACCTTCTAGCAAATGAAACTGGGTGACACACATGGAAAGAAAACTCAGGAAATGTGTTTGCCAGCAATGCTAGGAGGGCTGACCACTCAGGGGTTTAAAGATTAAGCACTGACTGACCTAGCGCTGGGGAAGGAAAACACTGGTGTTATATTCTGCTTAAAATCGATTGACTTTAGGGGCAGAGCTTAGGATCTGCTTCCTTCTGACTGCTGTCTCGATTACACAGTGATGGAGTGAGAAGCTGTCCAGATTCATAAGTTAAAACCTATCATTTATGTTCATCCTCTTGTTTTGAAATAGTTTTTCTACCCTACCTGACTCTAAATTATATATGCCTTAAGGATCAGTTGGAGTTTTATTGCTGTTGTCTCTTGCATAATATCTGGCAAAGGATAGCAGAGTAGGGAAAATATTTACCAAAGAGAACTTAATTGAATTGTCTATCACTTGTGCCAGGTTAAACACACACACACACACACACACACACACACACACACACACACACACGGGAAGAAGAAAGGAT
>NW_004954301.1:0-1163 GCF_000317375.1 Microtus ochrogaster
ACAATGCTTCGCAAGAGTGCTAATTCAGGTAAATACCAATAAACACATTGCTCTGGAATAAAACCCCAAGTCAGATTGTCACAAGCCAGTCTCGATTACCTCAAGGCGGGAGAGCTAGCTTTCATTTTCTTTTTTGTTTTGTTTTGTTTTGTTTTTGTTTTTGTTTTGTTTTGTTTTTCGAGACAGGGTTTCTCTGTGGCTTTGGAGCCTGTCCTGGAACTAGCTCTGTAGACCAGGCTGGTCTGGAACTCACGGAGATCCGCCTGCCTCTGCCTCCCAAGTGCTGGGATTAAAGGTGTGCGCCACCATTGCCCGGCGGCACACTCATTCTTTAACACTTTTTAAATTGTATGTTTCTACCTTGGTGACTACCTAGGTGTGGTGGTGCACACCCTTAATCCCTGTACCTTGGAGGCTGAGGCAGGAGGATCTCTGAGTTTAGTGCCAGCCGGGTCTACAGAGTTGAATTCTAGGACAGCCAAAGCTACACAGAGAAATCTTGTCCTGAAAAACAAAATAGCAACAACAAAAGCTGTATGTTTCTATTACTGATATTTAGATGAAACAAATATAGCAAAATGGTAATACATCGATAATCTAGACACTGTTTGAGAACTCATGATACGGTTCTTTTAACTTTTGTAGATTAAAAAATTTTTCATAATGAGAACTTGGAGAGAAAATATGGCAGCTTTTAGTAGGAATTAATCTTTCTGTCAATAGTCCACTAGGTAGTGCAGGCACTGGGGCTCCTGACTACTAGGTTTTACAGTTTCCCTCCCTGGCCCACTCTTCCAACTGCCACTGTCAGCACTGATGACAGGGTGAGGAAAGAGCCCATTATAAGAAGCTCTACGTATTTCCTTGATGAAAAATTCCCTCTGACACGTCATGTATACAGGAATGTGGTGGGGGCACGTCTCAGTTCAGGGGGAAAAAAATACTGTCCACTGAGTCTCTTTTTTTTTTTTACAAATCTTTTTTTTTGAATATTTATTTATTTATTATTTATACAATATTCTGTCTGTGTCTAAGCCTGAGGGCCAGAAGAGGGCACCAGACCTCCTCACAGATGGTTGTGAGCCACCATGTGGTTGCTGGGAATTGAACTCAGGACCTTTGGAAGAACAGGCAATGCTCTTAACCACTGAGCCATCTCTCCA
>NW_004954302.1:0-1163 GCF_000317375.1 Microtus ochrogaster
TTTTGCTGCTTATCGCAAGCCTTTGGAAGTGATGAACTAACGAGGTAAATAATAATTCTACTTCAAGGAGCCTTTGTTTGCCCAGGCTGTGAGATCCAAAATTCAGGATACTTTCCAACCTTGCTATGTGAAGGAGAAACCTACCCAGGTTTGTTCTTATCTTTCCAAAGTTTTTCCTTCTTGCCCCACAGACCTCTTAGGAGCATCACTAAATGGTACTAACCTATGCCAGAGAGACATTTGTTTTGACATTCCTTTTAAAAGTTTTGTTCTTTCTCTGAGCAATATGCAAGTGTCAATTTTTGGTCATTTCCTTAAACTATACTCTCTTTCAGCAATTTATGAGTACATGTAAATGAAAAAGCACCAATTTTGCGTTAATCAACTCTTGCACTAATTGAGATTGTAGACACAGGAATGAGCCAGCATTAGAGCTAAACAAATTGTTGAGAATGCACCTCCTATTTCTAAAGTCACCTGCTAGCCCCGGAATTCAATCTCCAGAAGAAAAGGAGGAGGGTGAAGGAGGAAGAGGAGGACCAAAATGAGGAAGAAGAGAACGAGCTTGTATGCATTTAGAAAATATCTATTTTTCCTTATAGTGCTTTCACTCAAAGAATTAAATTGCAATTACAAACATGATAGTATTCCACTTACTGGCCTTAAGTTGGAAAATAACCCAAAATTTCTACAAGAGAATAAATAGACCATGGTGTGTCTAAGAAGTATGATATATACAGCAATAAGGCTATCTGATCTACGGAACAGACCATGATAGAATCTCACACACATAGTCATAAGTGAAGGAAGTTGGATACACAGCTCTGTTTCTTGATGCACTTTAATGTTACAAGTTAGAATAATAGCTTCTTTTTAGTATAGACTATAAACTGCGGGTATATGTAACATATATTCTGTGCACAAAAGTGATCATTTTATTTTAAAATCTTAAAATATTCAAGTTCTTGAATATATTGTAATAATTTTCCACCTGAACTGTACACTTAATGCTTGTAAATTATTATGAATGAATAGAAACATGCAAACAACGCTATTTTAAACACCAAATCACAAAGAAAACAAACAAAAAAAGAAGCCAATCAAAGTACCCTTGTACCTGAGTGCTATTGTGAACAGTGTGAACGTAAGTGGCCTTCCTCACT
>NW_004954303.1:0-1163 GCF_000317375.1 Microtus ochrogaster
AGGGGGAGGGAGGGAGAGAGGGAGGGAGGGGAGAAAGAGGCAGTCCATACAGGAAGCTACTGACAGGAGTCCTTAGAAACTGTGACAAAGATGCTGAGGAGCGGGGAGCCAAGCACAAGTCAGTGTTCTTTAAGGGGCTGGCCACCGGGAGTGTGACCATGTTTCAGTGAGTGTATTGGACATGGTGGGTGGGATTTTTTGCTGTTTTATTTATTTTTGGGGAGGGTGCAAGGGTGCACTTGGGAGGACTAGAAAGTGAGTGTGATCGTATGATTGGGGTGCACGGTACAAAATTACCAGATAATTAATGAAAATATTAAGGGGGGAAAAGGGTTTTCTTTTCAAGCATTGGCATGGTGGCACACACCTTTAATCTAGCACTCAGGAGGCAGAGGCAGGCAGATCTCTGAGTTCGAGGACAGCCTAGTCTATAGAGCTAGTTTCAGGATGGCCATGGCTATACAGAGCAATCCTGTCTCAAAAAGCGGGGCATGGGGGGCGGATATTTTCTTTTCAGTATTACAAAGAACCCATAACTTCTACTGTTTGTACAAAATATGTCTATCTTCTTTTCCGGGAAGGTAGAAGGCAAAACAAAGTATCTTTTTTTTTCTGCATTTCTCCAAAGACCTGGCCTGGCTGGATGGCTCTGAGGCAGGAGGATCCAAATTCAGTGCCCAGAGCCCACGCACAGAAAAACAACCAAATCTGGTAGAGTGTGCTTGAAATCCCAGTACAGGTAAGGTAGAGACTGGAGCTCAACAGGTTTCGGGCTGGTGGGAGACTCTTCATAAACAAGGTGGACAATGTCTGAGTAATGACACCAGATGTTGGCCCCTGACCTCCACACATGCGTGTGGGCATTCACAAACACGGACACACAACTCAAGCAGAAAATGCTTGTAGCAATTAGTAGTGATCAGTATTGGATACACTTTTACAACCATCCGCTCCAATTGGTGCTTAGCTGAACTTTGACCTTGTTTACGCCCTGTCTCTGAGTTCAGTGAGATGCCCCTGTAGACGTCTAGGAGTTGTCTTAACACGCTCCAGTCACAGTAATTCTATTCCCAAGCCAGCCACTGGTTTAGGGACAGTTTCTACCATCATTCTGGAGTCTTCTGATAACTTTCCAGGGGAGGAAATGCTTCCTCCTTGATTTA
>NW_004954304.1:0-1163 GCF_000317375.1 Microtus ochrogaster
GCGGGGTAAACAAAGAAAGGGGTGCAGCGGGGGCAGGGCGTCGTCTCCGCATTCCGGACCCTTGGGGAGCCCCGGACTGCTGAGCCAAAGGAGGCCGGACTTGTCTTTTGAGGGCACCCCCCCTTCCCCTGGGGCTGCCGAAAACAGCTGGAGACAGCTGCGCTCAAGGGAAGGAGGGAGCAAGCTGCCCGGGCTGACCGAGGAGGTGTGTGTGGGATTTTAGAAGCCACAACTGTATAAAGAGAACACGGGGGGGGGGGGACCTCAATTTAGAAAAGTCAGGGGACAGGAGTCCTTGGTAGGTATGCGTGGAGGCAGTACTCTGGGGTTCAAAGACGACCCAAGATTCCTAGGAGGCAGGGAGAGGCTAGCTCAGAGCCAATCTAGGCTCTCAACTAAGAGTCTTTCAAGTCCTTTGGGAGAGTTGCCTAGAAAACAGGACTCGACAACTTTCTGGAGGCGGGGGTGTGGCCCATGTGATGGTGCGGAGGACAAGGAGAAATGGAATCTGGACGTTTCCAGCGTATTAAGAGTATCAAGTTGCTGGGACCTTAGGATTCTGTGGAAAGCCCTACTCCTTCCTAGCTAAGGGCCTAGTTGCCTTAAGTTTTGATTAGTGGCTGGCTGTGATAACAGCATGGTCTCTGGAGGGTTCTTGGGAGGATTCATGAATTAAGACCAATTCTGGGGTTCTTTGATGATAGGGAGGAGTCCAAAGTTCCTAGGGGATGGGGCAAAACCTGTAGAGAGGAATTGGGAATCTACATTAGAAACAAGAAAATAGGAGGCTATGTGGAAAGGGAATTGGGGGGGAGGGGTGGCGAGGAAGACATCTCCACTTATGGCTTGTGCTTGAGGGTTTCTGGGGAAGTGGGAAGCCGTTGGGTGACAATACTACAGTTCTCCAGGGAGGGGCGCAGCTTGGAGATGTCCCTCCGAAGACGGAGAAGGAACTTCTCTGAGGAGCTCCTGAAGTGTTTGACCCGGGGTAAAGAGGGACCTTAGGATCCCGTGGTCAGAAACCCGGATCTCCTGTCAGGAGTGTTAATGGGGTTCTTAAAATGACAGAGTTAGCCGGGCGGTGGTGGCGCACGCCTTTAATCCCAGCACTCAGGAGGCAGAGGCAGGCGGATCTCTGTGAGTTCGAGACCAGCCTGGTCTAC
>NW_004954305.1:0-1162 GCF_000317375.1 Microtus ochrogaster
TTCTTGTTTGCTTAGATAATATTATATCCTTCTGGAGTCTTTGATGGAGTTGAAGAATGGTTAGTTATAGTTATAGATTTTTTTAGTTATGATAAAAGATCAAATAGATATAAATATTGTAACTAATTCTTGCTTGATAACTGTTTTGCTATATGTAATTTTACTATGTTAAAGTTAAAGCCTTTCTTTTTTGTTTAAACAGAAAAAGGGGAACTGATATGGGAGTGATTTCTTATTAATAAACTGCCTAGACCCATTTGATAGGCCAACCCTTAGGTAGGCGGAGTAAACAGAACAGAATGCTGGGAGAAAGAAGCTGAGTCAAGGGGTTGCCATGATTCTCCCACTCCAGACAGACGCAGGTTAAGATCTTTCCTGGTAAGCCAGCTCGTGGAGCTACACAGATTATTAGAAATGGGTTAGATTGATAAGTAAGAGCTAGCCAATAAGAAACTGGAACTAATGGGTCAGGCAGTGTTTAAAGAATACAGTTTCCGTGTAATTATTTCTGGTAAAGCTAGCCGTGCGGGTGGCCGGGTGCCGGGGACACAGCCCACCGCTCCTAACACAACAGAGTGGCGCCCAACGTGATGGACTAAATCCACTTAAAAACCTGAGAAGGCTTTAAAATAAGGGAGAGAGAATTTCACACAGATTTTTGCTGTTTGTTGTTGGTGTGCTGTAGAGAGATTACCTGATTCAGTAACAGCAGCAGAAAAAAAAGCTGTGTCATTTTAAAGTGTGGCTTCCTAGGACTGTGCCGCCAGTGCAAACTCTGGCTTTAAAGCATTTCAATGGCTTTTATGGGACTCGATGTTTATGTTCCTGCTTGGGATCGGAGGAGAGTGCTCTGAGACCGTGCCAATGGCTCAGTGCTCCCAGCCTGCACCTGGGCAGACGGCAGAATCAGGCTTAGGTAGGCGGAAGAGTCTGGCAGATTCCTGCCGCCAAACAGAGACGTGTTTTCAGACTCTGCAGTGCTCTGGGTGTCAGATTTTGCTGTAACTTGGATGAAAAGAGTTTCTATGCTGCACGCTCAGTCTCAGAATTAAACTGCTGACTGCAGCGCCAATGTGGACTTGCTGTATGCCTGGAACTGTGCGCAGCTCAGGAGCACCAAATGGATCTGAGGCAGGAGTGACTGCTCCATGCTGAACTGTGC
>NW_004954306.1:0-1162 GCF_000317375.1 Microtus ochrogaster
GTCTTAACAAAACCCTAGTTTCTACTAATCAAAGGACTAAGAATGCTGTCAAATAGCATATGAGGCCTATAGCTGAGATCTCTCTCTCTCTTTCTCTCTCTCTCCCTCTGTGTGTGTGTGTGTGTTGATATAACTCACCTCTCTGATGTGCCCACTAATGTATTGATTGTAAAGATCTACAACTTTTCTTTGTTGTGTTACTATAGAAAGTTTATGAGATTGCTACCTCATTGGAGCATGACATTTAACCTAAACCTCTGTCCCCAAACCATGTTCATTCATACTTGGGTCCAGAATAAACTATCTCTTATCTATTTTGAGGTGAAAGTTCCTTAAAACATATACATCATCACCTTTTGACACTTCAGTGAGCTGAGTTCTCAGGACTGCTGCCCCCCAACACACACATACGCACATGCACACACACACACACATGTACACACACACACACACACCTAAAGAGAAAACACCATTTGGAAAAGGGCAGCCAACATCTGCATGCTAGGTATAAAAGTTAACAGAACACTGTACTATAGGAACCCATTATCAATGACAGATGTATTTCAGGAAGACTCTCATGAGAGTAACCTTCTACTATATTATATATCAAATATATTATGTATAAGACATATTGAAGTTTCTACTTTCTTAGATTTTTCATAATACTGCTCAAATGACCCTAAATTTTAGCTGTCTCTTCTTGCATCCCTTCCCTTTCCCTCCTCTTCGTCACCTGATCCTCTCATTCCAGTCTCCTCTCCATCTATCTGCAACTATTTTTCCTGATTTTTTTCCCTAGAGATATATATCTGCCTCTGCTTACTCCTGTACTCTGTACCTAGCTAGTGTGGCTCTACAGATTGTAGCCTGGTTACCATTGATGTAACTGCTAATATCCACATAAAGACAAATATATTTGTCTTTCTGGGCCTGTTACCTCACTCAGGATGATTTTTTTCTGGTTCTGTCCATTAACCTGTGAATTTTTTAAAGGATAAGCAATATTCCAAGGCTTAAATGTAGCACATTTTATTTACCTATTCATCTGTTGATGTTCATCTAGATTGTTTCTGATTTCTGGCTATTATGAGTAGAGTAGCAATGAACATGGTCAAGAAAATCTCTGTAGTAAGCTGTAGCATCCTTTGGGTATATGCCTAAG
>NW_004954307.1:0-1162 GCF_000317375.1 Microtus ochrogaster
TTTTTTTTTTTGGTGGGGGGAGATCTCCAAGAAAGAGAACATTGAGGGAGAGGCCAGGTGGTACTCCAATCCTCCCCCCACAGAATGCCCTCCCACCAGGAGCTGATCCCATGTCTGTCCTGCGAATGTGGCTGTCTTAGAAGCTAGCTTTCTTTAGCTTTGTTCCCAGACAAGAAGACCTGAGTTTGACCTTAGATTTTTAATATGTGCTTTGCAGATGGCTTTCAGCACCTTTGTGCTTAGATGTTTTCACTCACAGTACAGAGAGTTGGGCAAGGCCGCCATGTGTTTGATGTGTCTGTGTGCCTGTCCAAGGACTCGATATGCAGTAGCCAGGACCAGATGAGAAGCCTGTTTGAATTACTAATAGAGACCATTCGCCATCGTTGAAGAGGGTTTCTAACTAGAGAAAATCACTCTGAAGTCAGTGGCAAATTTAAAGCAGTAGCATACGCTCCTTCTAGCACATTCCACTGTACAAAACTATTTTAGATGTGAGAAGCTCACCCATTTCCCTCAGCCCATCTGCACCCACGACTAACTTGACTCTTGAAATGTTTTCTATGCGTGCACACATACCCCACCCATGTTCTGTTCATCCGTGGAGTTGTGCTGGTGTTCGATAGGATTGTAGTAAATGTCATTTTCTCCAACTTGCCAAATTCACTTCATAAATTAACTTGCTGGTCTAAGCTACGTTGAGAAAATCCAAGCTTTGTACCTTTCCTTGGCTATACCTTTAAAAGCCCAGCGTGAAAGAGAAATAATAACAGACCCACAGAATTGAACAGAGCCACTGCTCATCAGGAGCCACACACTCTAGTAGTGTTACATTGTAGAGACACACTCTAGTGGTGTTTCATTGTAAAGGGACCACACTCTAGTAATGTTACATTGTAAAGGGACCACACTCTAGTAATGTTACATTGTAAAGGCACCACACTTTAGTAGTGTTACGTTGTAGAAACACACTCTAGTAGTGTTTCATTGTAAACATATACTCTAGCAGTGTTAGGTTATAAATAGGACTTCTGACTTTATGTACCCAGTTAGCCATCTTAGCCTCTCCAGTGCCTTGATTACAGGCACATGCACCATTCCTGGCTTCTTATTCTGTTTTCTGGAAGACAGAATTTGGGTCCTTGTACTTGCACTGAACCAT
>NW_004954308.1:0-1162 GCF_000317375.1 Microtus ochrogaster
TTTTTTATTGGATTATTTGTTCTTTTGATGACCAATTTCTTGAGTTCTTTGTATATTTTGGAGATCAGAACTCTGTCTGATGTGGGGTTAATGAAGATCTTTTCCCATTTTGTAGGCTGTCATTTTGTCTTGTTGACCTTGTCCTTTGCTTTACAGAAGCTTTTCAGTTTCAGAAGGTCCCATTTATTAATTGCTTCTCTCAGTGTCTGTGCTACTGGGGTAATATTTAGGAAGTGGACTCCTCTGCCAAGTAACATAATTCTTTATTGACTCTTTAGGAATTTCTCATCACACACCCTAATCCTGCCTGCCCACTTACCCATCCCCCCATATCCACCCTGCACCACTCCAGTGTCCCTCCCCCAGAAGGAACCCCTCCAATTTAATTAAAAACAAAACAAGCAAGCAAACAAACAACAACAAAAACCTTGATTCTCCATCTTTCCCATCTCTCCACGGCCTCTTCATTTGTCCTAGTGGCATTGGGAGCTTCGGTGTGTCACGAATTGTATTCTTTTGTCCAGTCAGCCCCACCTACAAATGTTCATTGCAAGGAGTCATTGGTGTGGTTCAAGGCCTCTGGTACACGACTGGACCCTCACCAAAAATCCTCTCAGATGTGCTGCTATTGGCCCAATGATGGAGTTGCTGTGGCTATTGTTCTACAGCACCAGTCCCTTCAAGCTTTCCAGCTGGTCAAAGACAAGACAGATGCTAGGGGTGGGGCAACCCAAGGCCAAGGCTGTGCGCCTGGGTGGTAGCTGAGCTGGTCTGTCTGGGCTGCAGGGACCACTCACGCTCAGGCGAGGAGAGGAACCAGCTCTCCTAGGTCCATACCATCAGTTTGAGACATGGTTAATTTTCTTGACAATTTTCTAGGATAGAAAATTGGCTTGTTTGTTTGTTTGTTTGAGACAGGGCTTCTTCTCAGTATAACCTTGGCTGTCCTAGAACTCACTCTGTGGACCAGACTGACCTTGAACTCACAGTGATCTACCTTATCTACCTGCCTCTGCCTCCCAAGTAATGGGATTAAAGGTGTGCACCACCAGGTGCCAGCTAAAGAATGCTCTTTTGTTGTTGCTGTTCCTTGTTGATTGCCTCGGCAGGTCACTAGTCTAGGGTTAGTAACCCGCCCGGCAGTTCAGTTATTCCAGGGTCC
>NW_004954309.1:0-1161 GCF_000317375.1 Microtus ochrogaster
ACACACACACACACACACACACACACACACACACACACACACACGGAAGGAAAGAGCCTTTTCCATTTTCCATTGCTTTTAGTGCAGAAAATGTCCAAGATGATGGTGTCTCTCCTCACACATTCTACTTAGATCCAGCAGCCAACAAGGCTGGGAGGGAGTCTGAGCACTTCTAAAGTGGATGGTTCCTGCTGGCAAGGACGGTGGGGGAGGAAAGAGATGGTGTGGAAAGACAGCTATGGAGTCGGTGAGGGAGTCTGGAGGCAGGAAGTCACTTGGAAACATGGATATAATTCATTGTTTCTGAATGAATCGGGAAGGATTTGTTTCTGAGTATTTAGTAGCCCATAAAAGTCACTGTAGGGGCTGAGGAAATTTGAAAGTCACCTTTAGGACTTGGTCCTCAGATTATAGGACTGTTTAGGCTGCGCTCTGGAAGCCAAAAGCTCCAGGCCATAGCCACACCAACAGCGCCACCACTTCCAAGCTCACCAGTGTCTTGATGGGCCACACTATCAACAGATGGCTCTCCCTGCCTCTTAGATCCCACAAAGCCAAGAACTAAATCCAGACTTCTAATCTGGCTGCTGTAGAAAACTCTGGTGGCTCCCCAAGGGCATTTAGCAATGGGATCTTGGGCCCTGCCTTAATTCAATAGTCTGAGTCACAGAGAAAGTCTTCCAATGGGTAGAATCCCATCACAGTAGAAACCATAGCCATGTGTGCTTGTAGTGTGCCATTGCTAACTCTTGTCTTAGTCACTGTTCTATTGCTGTGAAGAGACACGATGACCAAGGCAACTCTTACCAAGGAAAGCATTTAACTGGGGGCTTGCCTACAGTTTTAGACGCTGAGGCCATTATCCTGGCAGGGAGCACAGAAGCATGCACGCGGCCATGGAGCTGGAGCAGTAACTGAGAGCTTTACATCCTGATCCATGGGGCAGCAGGCAGAGAGAGAGAGAGCCTAGGCCTGGTGTGGACTTTTGAAACCTCAAAACCCACCTCAAATGACATACTTTCTCCAATGAGGCCACCCTACTCCAACAAGGCCATGCCTCCTAGTCCCTCTAATAGTCTTTAATGGTTCCATTCCCTGGTGACTATTCTTCAAACTGCCAAGCTCTCAATTCCTTGCAAGTCATGAAGCATCCCTTAAAAG
>NW_004954310.1:0-1161 GCF_000317375.1 Microtus ochrogaster
AAAAAAAAAAAATCTGGGCAGCAAAATAACCCCAAGGGAAAGGGGACTTGTTGCCAAGACTGAAACTTGATCCAATCTCCGGGCAGAAGATCAAGTTTTATTAGCTGTCCTCTGACTTCCACGTGCATGCCCTGGCTTTGTGTGCTCATGGAAATACATACAAAATGAAATGCAAAATAATTTTTGACTGAACTGATAGTGTTTCAACCTATGGTCTCATGCATGCTAGGCAACTATTCTCCCCCCGAGCTACACCTTAGTCCCCACAAAATTTACCTGAGAAATTCAGTCGGTATAGGTTGATTTTGGTTGTGAAGAGGAAATACCTTTTCTCAGAGGTATTTACCTCAAAATCTGGACCAAGGAGGATCTTACAGTGTAGTGTTTTGTTGCTGCTCTTATTTTTGTATTCATATTTGTAGAAAATATACTCACAGTTTCTCAGTCCAACGGTATGCTCTCCATACATTTTTGTCAATGTAAGAAATAGAATTTCCTTGGAAATTCCTGTGAAGAAACAGTTCATATACTTGAGTAAATAGGAAAAGACTAAGCAGAAGCAGTAAAATCATCGCACCCTCAGGGAGGTGTTCAATGCAGAACAAAGAAAACCACCAATCTTCTAATTCCCAGATCTGTCAGTTCCCGAGGACTCCTGGTGCAAGCAGTGAGATGTCTCCTCGGAACTCGAACTTCTAATCTGTGGGTGCGCTTTCCACTTCCTTCTCTGTTGTATATCATACAGCCCAGCTCTAAATTTAACTCGTTACTAAATCCTGTCTTCTCTTCCTCAAAGGCCACCATGGTGGAGGGCTTGGAGACATTCTAAAATGATCTAAGATATGAGAATGGTGGAAAATGCCCATAAGCCTAGGAAACTCCAGGTCAGATTATACTACTAGTTTGTCTTTATAAAAAATTATCCTGTCTAATTGTTTTTTCTCTTTCCAATGGCTTTCTATGTCTCCCTATGTCACTTTCTAAATCTTCTAGCTGATAGTATGTTTACCTATTTTTAATCTGACTAAATCCCCATTATTCTCATAGCCATGCCTTTGCCTAGGCTGTACTCTCTGGTTTTTCTCTATTCAATAATACACATACTTTGAGCCACAGGTGAAGGTTTAATGCTCCCCTTTTCCTGATGTATCATTTTTTATG
>NW_004954311.1:0-1161 GCF_000317375.1 Microtus ochrogaster
AAACACCAGGAAATTAGGGTTGTTGCTGTCTGGGTGTGTTTGGATTCAGTCAACAAGCGTGGGGAAAGAGGCAAGGCCACACGGGCCCCTCTCCTTCTTAACACATCCCACGTGAGAGTCAGTCTCCCCACTCTGGAAGAATCTGAAGAAAGTTACCCATCATGCTCTAGGTGCAGTCATGGTCTATTATAACTACAGAGGACTAGGCCCTATAGCCTGTCTCTGCCACAAGGTCTGTTGTCAAATTCCCAACAAGGGCGCTATGCAGAATTACACAGACAATACAGCAGGTGGGCTGAGGCTGTAACTCAGTTGGTAGCATGGTTTGTTAAGTACAAAGAACACCTTGCATTCCACCCTCAGTACCACACACAGCGGCAAATGTCTGTCATCCAGGCGCTGAAGGGTAGAGGCAAGAGGATCAGGAGCTCAAGGCTAGCCTGGCCTACATAAAACCCTGTTTCAAAACGGTAAACAAACCACCTGTATTCAAACTCATTTGGAGCTCACTCTTCATAGGCTGCTGCTGGGAAACTAAACCCAGCTCAGGTAACCGCTCAGACACAGCCACAGTTCGATTCTTTTTAATTCTCATATA
Source organism: Microtus ochrogaster (assembly GCF_000317375.1). Taxonomy (NCBI): domain Eukaryota; kingdom Metazoa; phylum Chordata; class Mammalia; order Rodentia; family Cricetidae; genus Microtus; species Microtus ochrogaster. The sequence goes on from NW_004954311.1 coordinate 599, forward strand.
ACAATTTTGTGAGATACATACAGTTCTTGTTTTAGCTTATAGAAATTCAATTTTATTTGCTATCAAAAGACTAGACAGGGTTGGTGCACGGCTATAAACCCAGCACTCGGTAGGCAGAGACAGGTGGATCTCTGAGTTTGAGATCAGCCTGGTCTACAAAGTGAGTTCCAGGGCAGCTAGGGTTGTTACACAGAGAAAACCTATCTTGAAAAACAAGCGAACAAAACACTAGGGAGGGACAGAAATAGAAAATAGAATTTGTACTAAGCATATAGTTTATACCCAGTATCAGCAGTGGTTAGCGGGTCAAAGAGAGGTAAGCTGGCTGTCCACTGTCCCAGTGACTAGGTAGCTCGTAAGTTCCTTCATGCATGGGCATCTTACACACTGAACATGACTCTATAGTGTGGCCTTTGAGCAAGCAGCTCAGCATTTTCATCAGTTCTCACACTGGTCCTCACACTGGTCTCCATCGACGGGAGAAAAGCTGTGTATGTCCAGCAGCAGTGGTGTGTTACCTCATGACTGTGTGTGTGTCCAGCAACAGTGGTGTGTTACCTCAT
>NW_004954312.1:0-1161 GCF_000317375.1 Microtus ochrogaster
CGAGACCAGCCTGGTCTACAAGAGCTAGTTCCAGGACAGGCTCCAAAGCCACAGAGAAACCCTGTCTCGAAAAACCAAAAAAAAAAAAAAAATTATATGTAAAGAGGATTTGCTTGCATGGGTGTCTGTGAACCTCTCCTACCTCAGGGCCAGAAGAGGGTGTTAGTGCCTCTGTGATGGCATTACAGACAGTTGTGAACCTCTGTGTAAATGCTGGGAATGAAACCCAGGTCCTTAAAAAAAAAAATATCTTCAAAACCAGAAGGCCACAGGCCACAGGAAGACTTTGGGTTCAGGGACATCTTAGTTTGTATAATAAAAGCCTTTTTCAATTTTTCTTTCTTGTTTATTAGGAGTTTTGAGAGAGAAACAATTTACAGAGCCTGTAACCGGATGGGGAAAAAAAATGAAGCATTTTACTTACAATGTTCAGTCACATATACATTGTTATTTGGTAGCTGAATACTTTATAATCATTTATTATTATTTCCTTCCAGCTCAATCAAAATCAACTGTTTGTCATTTGAGTACATTGGATCAAAGTCTCATTGCTGACCATGGGCAAAGTTCAAGTTGAAACTCCATGTTTTTTTTTTCCTTTTTCTTTCTTTCTTTTTTTTTTTTTCCAGAGACAGGGTTTCTCTGTAGCTTTGGAGCCTGTCCTTACAGGGTTTCTCTGTAGCTTTGGAGCCTATCCTGGAACTAGCTCTTACAGACCAGGCTGGCCTTGAACTCATGGAGATCTACCTGGCCCTGCTTCCGAGTGCTGGGATTAAAGGCATGCACCACCACCACCCGGCTACTTTGTGGTTCTTATCTATTTTGTTTTATCTTCATAAAATGTCTCCGCAGTTATAATGAAGTAATAATAAAAAAAAAACATTGCTGGGTATGGCAGTATATGCCTGTGATCTTAGAGCTTGAGATGGTCATGCGAAAAGACCACATGTTCGTTCAAGGTCAGTCTAGACTTTTCACAAGGCTAAACTAAATCAAACAAGATCGCAAAAGTGTCCATAGTGAGGGCTACTTCTGCATTTTTTTTTTCCAATTAGGGCTCCATGACAGAGTGCAGTGGCTCCCATTCTCCCAGTGAGTCTGCAGTGGAATTCCCTTCAGGTCATTAGTTCATATTCTTTTTTTTTTTTTTTTTTTTTTTTT
>NW_004954313.1:0-1161 GCF_000317375.1 Microtus ochrogaster
GTGTGTGTGTGTGTGTGTGTGTGTGTGTGTGTGTATACGCCCAGCTACGTAGGTAGTCTGAAATGAAGAGACACCTGCCGCCATACCCCTAGTTAGATCTTAATACTCAGAAAGAAAGAAATCTTAGGCTCATTTTATACTACTAACTCTGAACTATAAAGGAAGTAACTTGCAATTACCTGCCTCTCCTCTGAGCACCAAACAGTTATAAAGGCTAGTCCCTCTTACCATCTGCCCAGCCAGTCCACAGCAGCATTGTGAAGCTGAAGGTGGCCAGCACCTTGTCCAGCACTAGCTAAAGTGGCCATCACAACCATGAGTTCGGGGAAGCCAGTCCCGTCGCCATTTGCCAGCATCTCTGTTGCCATGGGGGTCAGGGTACCCAGAAGCACAGCACACACACCTTCTCCAACTTGGCTGGTGAAAAAGAAAAAATTGACATTCTAAGTGTAGTCTTTCAAAAAAGAAAAAAAAAATTTTTTTTTTGGTTTTTCGAGACAGGTTTTTTTGTAGGTTTTTTTTGGTTTTTTGTAGCTATCAAGCCTGTCCTGGAACAAGCTCTTGTAGACCAGGCTGGTTCGAACTCATAGGGATCTGCCTGCCTCTGCCTCCCAAGTGCTGGGATTAAAGGCATGCGCCACCATCGCCCAGCTAGTCTTTCATTTTTAAGAGCAATTAAGACATCAGGTTTCAATGGACAGTTCAAAGCTTATGGTTACATAGCAGTGCCTGGGTAAATTCAGTGGGCCACAAACTACAAAGTCATGAATGTGGGAAAGGGACTGTGGGGGCAGGTGACAGGGGTGAGAGATAAGGGAAGCTATAGGAGCACTGGACAGATGGCTCAGCAGTCAGAGCACTGGCTACTATCCCAGAGGACCTGGGTTAGATAACCAGCACCCATATGGCAGCTCACAACCACCTCTCACTCTTGTCCAGGGGCCTCAGCACCGTCTTCTGGCTCCCACAGGCACGGGCACAAAAGTGATAGACAAACATCATGAATGTAAACACTCATTCTCATATTCACACTTATGCAATAAAATAAAATACTAAAAAATCTTCTTAAGAGGCAGGCAGATCTCTGTGAGGTCAAGACCAGCCTGGTCTACATAGTGAGTTCCAGAGCTAGAGAGATCACACCTAAAAGCAATGGGGGGG
>NW_004954314.1:0-1161 GCF_000317375.1 Microtus ochrogaster
GGAAATGAGAAATTCCCTCAAAGAAATGGAGGAAAAGACGAACAAAAAAATGGAAGACATCAACAAATCCCTTAAAGAAAACCAAAAAAAAAAGGCAATCAAGCATATGAAAGAAACTACTCAAGACTTGGAAACTTAGAGACAATAAAGAAAATACAAGGGACAGCGGCAGCGGCAGGAACCCGGATGGCGGAGGCGGCAGAGGACGCCCTTCGCGGCCAGCTGGGACCGGCGGGAACAGGCTGGGTCCTGCTGGGACCGGAGCAGCAGCAGAAGACAAAGGCCGCGGGCGGCGGGAACAGTCGTGGCGGCAGACGCAGGCTGCAGGGACCACGCGCAACACCGAGAGCAGATCGCCCCACTGCGGTTGGATCGAGGAGGTGGGCCTTTGGTTGGCAAGGTCCCTGGCAGAGGAGCCAGGCCCTATTCCTGGGGATCCTTCTGAGGGGTGAGAGGGATCTTGGCTCCCCGGCGGGAACCAGGAAACAGAGCGAGGGCATTTTGTGGGAGGAGGCTGAACCAGTTTTAAAAGACCCCTTAGATAGCATTGATAGGAGGAGATGGGCAGGCGCCAAGGCAAGAATTCACCCAATAATCTGAAGAACAGCATGAAAACACCAGAACCCAATGATCTTACCACAGAAGGTCTTCAACACCCTAACACAGAAGAAGTGGAAGAAATAGACTTTATGAAAGCAATAGAGTCCCTTAAACAACATGTGAAAAATGCCCTTATAGAAATGGATGATAAGTATAGCCAAAAATTTGAAGAAATGAGTAAATACGTACATAATACCATGGGAAACCAAGAAAGAACGATCAAACAGGTAATGGAAACAGTTCAAGAATTGAAAACTGAAATGGAGGCAAGGAAGAAAACACAAGCTGAGGACCAGCTGGATATTGAAAATCTAGGTCAACATGCAGAGCCTACAGAAACAAGCATAATCAATAGAATACAAGAAATAGAAGAAAGAATCTCAGATTCTGAGGACACCATAGAGAAAATAAATGCACTGATCAAAGAAAACTGCAAAGCCAACAAATTCTCATCACAAAACATTCAGGAATTATGGGACACAATAAAAAGACCAAACCTAAGAATAATAGAAATAGAAGAAGGAGAAGAGTCACAGCTCAAAGGCCCAGAAAATATTTTTA
>NW_004954315.1:0-1160 GCF_000317375.1 Microtus ochrogaster
CTTCCGCCCAGCATTCTGCTCTGTTTACTCCTCCCACCTTATGTTTTAACCTATCAGGGCAAGCAGCTTCTTTATTTAATTAACCAATGACCTTCATCCATCAGACCCAGACTGGGCTGCCCAAGGGATTTTTAGCTAAGGCTAGCCTGGGCAACATAACAAGTTTCAGGTAAGCACGGGCTACACAATAAGACCCCGTCTAAAACAAAACAGCACAGCAGACACGCTCGCCCTCCTCCTCAGAGCCTCTGAAGCAGGCAGGGCCACATCCACAAAGTGCATTGCTCAGATTTACCCTGGGTTAAGACTCTGGACCTCAGCCCTCCCTTCTTCTGATCCTCCCCCAACTCCTCCTCCCTCCCCCCCCATCCACCCCAGTGACCTTCCTATAGAGATACCTACACTAGCTATGCCGGCCCCCTCCCCCAAGGACACTGTCTCATATTAGCTCTTGAAGGCCTCACACTTGGCTGTGCAGTCAAGGATGACCTTGAACTCCTGATCTCGTCCCCACCTCCTGAGAGCTGGACTTACAGGCACACATCACCACACTCCTTTATACAGGGATGAGCTCAAGCTCAGGGCTTCATGCATGCTAGACAAGGTACATTCCCAGCCCCAACTGTATCTTTTCATTGTTACTTGCATATGTGTGTGTGTGTGTGTGTGTGTGTATGTATGTATGTATATAAGACTTCCATAACATGCAAGTATGTGTGTATAGTTTTTAATGTATAACTAAGAATTTTGACAAATTCATAGAGCTATGTAACCACTGCAATAACCCTTTTGGTGTTTTGTTTTGTTTCCAAGATGGGGTTTCTCTGTGTACCAGCCCTAGTTGTCCTGGAACTAGCTCTATAGACCAGGCTGACCTCAAACTCAGAGATCTGCCTGGCTCTGACTCCCAATGACTGGGATTAAAAGAGTGCACCACCAACACCTGGCTATCTTTATTCCGTTTTAGTTTTTTTTTTTTTTTTTTTGGTTTTTTGAGACAGGATTTCTCTGTGGCTTTGGAGCCTGTCCTGGAACTAGCTCTGTAGACCAGGCTGGTCTCGAACTCTCAGAGATCCACCTGCCTCTGCCTCCTGAGTGCTGGGATTAAAGGTGTGCGCCACCATCGCCCGGCTGTTTGTTTGTTTTTGAGACAAGTTTTC
>NW_004954316.1:0-1160 GCF_000317375.1 Microtus ochrogaster
ACTGGAGGACAATCATTTAACCATAACAAGAAACGTTATGATTTCTGACACTTATGTTTTAATACATCTTTTGAAGCCCTCTTAGTTTAAATCGTATGATGTGGAATTCCTTTCTGTATGCTGTGAATGTTTTGTGTGATTGGTTAATAAAGAACTGCTTTTAGTCAATGTCTTAACAGAGTAGAGCTGGGCAAAAGATACAGATAGAGATGTAGGGAGACAGTAGGCAGAGCCGGTAAGAAGCCTTGTAGCTGTCATAGGGAACAGACACCAGACACCAGATGGAATGGAACTTTACTGGTAGGCCACAACAATGTGGTGATACACAGATTAATAGAAATTGGTTAATTTAAGATATAAGAGCTAGCTAATAAGAAGCTTGAGCAGATATGCCAAGCAGTGTTGTAATAATATATAGAGATTTTGTGTGATTATTTCAGGTTTGGCCAGCCAGGAAACCAACAAGCAGCCTCCATCTAGAAAATGGTACACAACAAATGTGTGGGACTGATGACCTCCAACCACTTCAGATACAGATTCTTATGTGTCCAGTTGGGGTTGGGAGGAAAATAGCTGAGACCATGTCTGCAGTTCAGTGTCCCCTGCCTGAGAAGGCATTGTGATCCGGTCTACTAAGAGTGCACAGGCAGGCAAGCATGGTGTATTCCTTCCTCCATACACACAGCTATATCTTGGCCATGCAGTATGCTGCATGACAGATTTAACTTTTACTCCGATAAAAAGTGTTTATGTGTGTCATGAGCTACCCAGAGTTGAGGTGGTAAGGATGGCTCCCATCCTGCAGTCTCAGAGGCAGTGAACATCTTCCTTTGCCATGTTAGACTGGGTCAAGCCAAAAGCAATACAATCTTGGTCTTAGCCATGCCACCTAGCATTTTAAGAAGCACTTCTGGACAGAAAAGCATTTCACATATGCAGTAGGACAGATTCAGACATAAAAGACCTCGAAACGAGACAGTGTGTTTTTAAAAATGTACATAGACTTGGGAGAGAGAAGAAAAAGAGTATACAGAGTTATAAAAAGAAGAAAATCATTTAAAAAATAAAGCAAAGTCTTCAAAATGACAGAGTACAAGCAATCATAGCTTAAAGGAGTAAAGAAAAATAAGCCACATAAAGATGGATTATACACAGAGAAT
>NW_004954317.1:0-1160 GCF_000317375.1 Microtus ochrogaster
GTAATTAAGATGATCCCTCAAGGATGTACCTACAGACTGACCAAATGTAGACAGTCACTCATTGAGATACCCTCCCAAGGTGACTCTAGGCTATTCCATAAACTCAGAATTCAAAAATTATGAGCCATTGCCCACAAAGAAATTCAGAATTCCCATGAGCCTCTTGCCACACTGGGTTTTTTTTTTTATCAGCACAGAATCTTGTTTTATCTCCATTTCTATCTAAAGATACCTTTGTGATACTTTTTGTTGATTCATTGACATTTAACTGAGGGCCAACAGTACCATGATTTCTGTTTGAAGGAAGCGTTTTTAAACATGTCTGTCACAGCTTTCCTGGATGTAGAGCACTGCATTGCACAGTGGTTCTCAACCTGTGGGTCACGGCCCCTTTAGGGGTCAAACAGTCCTTTCATAAGGGTCACCAAAAAACACCAGAAAACAAATATTTACATTACAGTTCATAATAGTAGCAAAATTACATTTATGAAGTAGCAATGAAAATTTTACAGTTGGGGGTCACCACATAAGGAACGATATTAAAGGGTCACAGTGTCAGGAATGTTGAGAACCAACAGCACAGCACATCAGCTTTGTCTGAAACTGTTAACTAAAAGCACAAAAAACGTGGGCATCCTGACACTGTGTAGGCAACAGAGAAGATGTTGACTTGCAATGTGAGAGCTAAAACAGAAACACAGAGGCCTCTACTCAGCTGGGAACATGCAGGTGTCTGCAGGGGATGGAGACATTGTTACAAGTGTCACTGCGGTAAATTATAGATGAAACAAATTCACAGAGATAGTGTCCATCATTAATGACTATCTGCATATATTCATGTGGTATTTGTGTGCACGTATATAATATAATATAACATAATATAATATAATATATAAATTATATTATATGGATGTATCCACACACAATATATATATCCATACTTATGAACTTACAGCATGGATGGACTATTACACATACAGACATTTGTGTCAGATCTTTTTAATTAGTGCATCATAGCTAGTCAGTGGGCTGTGACATCATTTTAGTGATTTGTGATTAGCACTGTATGTGAAATAGAACATGAAACCAGGAGTCCTATGTGTAGACAGAAGTTTCTGTCCTGCCTGGTCTCACAGCTGTTCAGTCCCAAAGAAACACAC
>NW_004954318.1:0-1160 GCF_000317375.1 Microtus ochrogaster
TAGACCAGGCTGGTCTCGAACTCACAGAGATCCGCCTGCCTCTGCCTCCCGAGTGCTGGGATTAAAGGCGTGCGCCACCACCGCCCGGCCCGCTTTCAACTTCTATAGATAGTTTTTGCAGAATGTCCCCAGTGAGTGGCTGTCTGAAAGACTCTGACAATCTATAGAAGCTTTACATTTTGAGAAAAGTAAGTAGGGCCTGGCAATGTATGTTAATGGAGCAGCTGGGTTTGAGCCTCCCGACTACATATAACAATATTACAAGTACCTGGAGAAGCCTTTTTATTGCCAACAAAGATAGAAGTGAGCTCAGAACTTACTTCCTTTTGACCCACTTTTTGCTTTGCTACTGCTTCTTTCTCTCTCACTTCTGTACTTTCTTTCTGGCCTAGAGTTTGCTCTGTAGCTGAGGCTGGTTTTGAACTCATGATCTTCCTGCCTCCTCCACTTTCAAAGTACTAGGATTATAGCTGTGAATCACCAAACCGGCTCCCAACTGCCTTTTCTTTCTTTCCTTAAGCAACATTATTTGTGTGTGTGTGTGTGTGTGTGTGTGTGTGTGTGTGTGTGTGTGTGTGAGAGAGAGAGAGAGAGAGAGAGAGAGAGAGAGAGAGAGAGCGCGAGCGAGCATGTGGGTCCTGAGGATGGAATTCAGGTAGCCTTGGTGGCCAGCACCTTTATTAGCTGAGCCAGCTCGCCAGCCCTCAGCCAGCCATCTTTTCTTCCTTTCTTCTTCCCTCCCTCCCTTGCTCTCTCTCTTACCTGTCTGTCTGTCTGTCTGTCTCCTCTCCCCTCCCCTCCCCTCCGCTCTTCTTGCTTTTCTTTTCTACAGGGTTTCTCTGTATAACAGCCCTTGGCTGTCCTAGAACTTCGTAGACCAGGTTGGCCTTGAATTCAGAGATTTGCGTGCCTCTGTCTCTGCCTCCTGAGTGCTGGGATTAAAGTGCACCACCACTGCCTAGCTGACAAATTTTATTTTATTTTATTTTTTTCGAGACAGGGTTTCTCTGTAGCTTTGGAGCCTGTCCTGGAACTAGCTCTTGTAGACCAGGCTGGTCTCGAACGCACAGAGATCCATCTGTCTCTGCCTCCTGAGTGCTGGAATTAAAGGCGTGCGTTATCACCACTCAGCATACTGAATATTCTTAAACAGGATATCA
>NW_004954319.1:0-1160 GCF_000317375.1 Microtus ochrogaster
GTTGTGAGTCACCATGTGGTTGCTGGGAATTGAACTCAGGACCTTTGGAAGAGCAGGCAATGCTCTTAACCTCTGAGCCATCTCTCCAGCCCCCTTTTAAATTTTTTTTTCTTCCACCAAAGGATCTCTGACTGACTTAGAACTGGCTATGTAGACCAGACTGGCCTCAACCTTCAGGTTTTTAGCCTCTCTCAGTCTCCTGGAGAGCTGGGATTGCCAGTGTGTGCCCCCCACCCCACCCAGCTAGTTAAAGACCTTTAAAGCAGTCTCTAACAAATATCTCAGGGCCCAAATTAAACCAGGCCACAGCCCAGCCTTTGAAGTTAACTGTCATCAGGGTTTAAGCTGCTTCAATAATCCTGTAGTAAAATACACATAGTTAAAGTATGTGCTCTTGAATATGTTCTGGCTCAGGAATGAGTCAGCCTAGACTAGTCCGAGACATCAAGTCAAGCTAAGGTCTTAAGGGGGCTGACCTCTTGACGCAGAGGGTGAGGCAGGCCTGGAGAATGTCTGGCATACGTTTAAGTCTTCTCTTCAAACCCCGAACTCCTCCTCTTTTCTTAAACCCCCAAAGGAATTCAAGTTATCATTTCTCCCTTCCGTGGAAAGTAATTCTCTTCCTTCCAAGATGGTTCAGATAACCGTCCTTCCGATCACATCTACAGCCAGGTAGTGGTAACACTGGTTCTGTTCCGTGGATGCAGGAGGACAGGGAAACCTCCCAATACCAATACGCTGGCATGTTTTATTCAAGGAAGCAACTCAGGGACTCTCTCTATAGAAGAACATTTACAGCTCATTTGGATTTGTAATCTTCATTCTTTTTCTTTTGGAGACAGGGTCCCTGACTGGACTCAAACTCACTGTATAGCCCAGGCTATTCTTGAAGTCTTGATTCTCCTGCCTCTGCGAGGAATTTAGGTATGTGCTACTTTCCCCTGCTTGCATGCATGATCTTTAATAAAGCCTGGCTTTACCTCTGTTAGGATGGAAGGTCCTGGTTTTCATCTTTGTCTTTATATTTGTAAGTGTCCACTCCTACATTTAGCATGTGGCATATATAAAAATACTCAGCTTTTACATTCACTGATAGATTATTAATACATATATAAATATGACATAATCTATAATAGCTTTTTTTTTTTTTTTTTTTTTTT
>NW_004954320.1:0-1159 GCF_000317375.1 Microtus ochrogaster
AGACCAGGCTGGTCTCGAACTCACAGAGATCCACCTGCCTCTGCCTCCCGAGTGCTGGGATTAAAGGCGTGTGCCACCATCGCCCGGCTCCACTGAGCTTTTCATTTCACCAGAAAAGCCAGAGGCCTTCAGGAAGGATTCCCCCTTAGTCCCTCAGCCTCGGCCTCCCGTCTCCTGCCTTTCCCATGCCACTTTCCGCAATGGCATTTTTCAGCAGGCCTGCCCTCATCTCCCGTCTGCAGGGAGACGACATCACTCAGAGACCCGCACTGCCACCTCTGTGAGCAGAGCTCCATATTCCCCACCTTCCAGAAGACTTCCATCAATTCTAGTCATTGCTTCCCCGTATCTTTTTTGGCATGTGTTTTAATATTTCCCCTTGCTATTTACTGCTACGTATTTCTTGGTAACTTTTATTGTTTTGTTTTGCTTCTTTGGTTTTTCAAGAGAGGGTTTTTTTGTGTAGCCTTGACTGTCCCAGAACTTGCTCTGTAGACCAGGCTGGCCACCGGCCTCTGCCTCCCGAGTGCTGGGATTAAACTCACCATGCCTGGCTCTTTCTATTTATTCTTGATTTTTGTATCTGAGGGTTTGACATGTGTATATATTTGTGTAGCACATGTGTGCTTGGTACCCTTATAAGTCAGAAGAGGGCATCGGATTCCCCAGAACTGGAGTTGCAGACAGCTGTGAGCCACTACAAGGATTCTGGGACCCAGACATGGGTCCTCTACAAGGGCAGCACGTACACTTCAGATCCATCTGCCCTGTTCTGATGACAGAACCTCACCTGCCAATCACGTCTAGGGTCTGGCTGTCTGGTTTCTGCTTCCTCAGGGTAGGAAGCCATTTTCCCCAAGGTTAGGGAGAACCCCCAAGGTACCCAGCCCAGGGATACTTTTTTTTTTTTTTGGTTTTTCCAGACAGGGTTTCTCTGTGGCTTTGGAGCCTGTCCTGGAACTAGCTCTGTAGACCAGGCTGGTCTCGAACTCAGAGATCCTCCTGCCTCTGCCTCCCGAGTGCTGGGATTAAAGGCGTGCGCCACCACCGCCCGGCTGGAACTAAGCTCTGTAGACCAGGCTGGTCTCGAACTCAGAGATCCTCCTGCCTCTGCCTCCCGAGTGCTGGGATTAAAGGAGTGAGCCAACACCGCCCGGCC
>NW_004954321.1:0-1159 GCF_000317375.1 Microtus ochrogaster
ACACACACACACACACACACACACACACACACACACACACACTTATCTGTGACTATTGTAAAGTGTGATTTTTTTTGATTTTTTTCTCAGCCCATTAATCATTCATATAGGAGAGTTACTAATTTTTTGATTTTATCTTGTATCCTGCCACATTTCTGAAGGTTGTAGTAGTTCCCTGGTATAAATTTTGGGGTCACTTATGTATACTATCATATCATTAGCAAATAGTGAAATTTTGACTTCTTTTCCAATTTGTATCCCTTTGATCTCCTTTTGTTGTGTTATTGCTTTAGCTTGGAGTTTGAGTAGATATGGATATTCCATCTCTTGTATTCTGGTATTTTTTTTATGTTTGCAACTGTAGTTCCTGATTGTTTACCCCATAGCAGAACTGCCTGACCAGAGTGAACGTCTGTGAATAGCTGTCTGGTGGACCACAGTCCAGTCAGTAGTTCTACCTGTTGCATACTTAGCTCCACCTTCGGTTTCACTGGATAACGGAGTCCAACATCTCCTTGTGAAAAAACAGAGCAAAGGTATCTCTTCAGTTAATTAAAGAGATCACCCACACTTTGGCTGTTCTGTATCATCATCTTCAGTTGACCTTTAAGCTTCTATTATCAAAAAGCACCTACAAAAGCCAGAGTGCTTGCGTGTACTCAGGAGCACAGAACACTAAGACACAGGGATATAAAGACCCAAAGGATTGTGGAACTTCAAAAAAATGTAAGGTGCCTAGGCTTACAACAAAACCCAAAATAAAAAGCAAAACCAAGAAAGCTCTGATAATGGACCAGAAAGAAATGAAGGTTGGTGACATTTTAAGACTGAGAAAGAATTCTGGGTCGTGCTGATAAAACAGGTCTATGATCTAGGGGGATCTACACACTTCAAAGAGTGTAAGTTCAGTATGTGCAGTAGGATCAGAAACCCATTGCCATTGTTCTTGAGTTCTCAGTAGTCCTTATTGTCCGCTATGTTCAGAGAGTCTGGTTTTATCACAGGCTTTTTCAGACCCAGGCCAGCTGGCCTTGGTGAGTTCCCAATAGAACATCCCCATTGTCTCAGTGTGTGGGTGCACCCCTTGCGGTCCTGAGATCCTTGCTCGTGCTCTCTCTCCTTCTGTTCCTGATTTGGACCTTGAGATTTTTTTTTCAAA
>NW_004954322.1:0-1159 GCF_000317375.1 Microtus ochrogaster
TCCTGGAACTAGCTCTTGTAGACCAGGCTGGTCTCGAACTCACAGAGATCCGCCTGCCTCTGCCTCCCAAGTGCTGGGATTAAAGGCGTGCACTAACAAATAAAGCTTACCTAAAGATCAGAGTGCAGAGCTAAGCCACTAGAGCCCAAGGAGTAGTGGCACACATCTTTAATCCCAAGACTTGGGAGACAGAGGCAGATGGACATCTATGAGTTCAAGGCCACCCTGGGCTACACAAGGTTGAATCTGTCTAAAAGAGAAACAGAGCTCACACAAAGGGGATCCCAGCACTTGGGATCCCACACCTTTAATCCCAACACTAGGGAGGTGGAGACAGGAGTAATATGACTGGGCAGAGAGAGGAATATAAGGTGGGAGGCGACAAGAGCTCACTGAAGTCTGAGGTTTGGTGGAGACAGTAGCAGTCTGAGTACGAAGTCTGAGGAGACAGTATGAGGACAAGATTCTAAACAGAAGTTTCTGTCCCTCCCGGTCTCACAGTTATTCAGTCCCAAAAAAACCCACAGAGGCTTATATTAATTATTAATTATAACCTTTGAGGTTATCAGCTTATCATTAGCGTGCGTCAGTACTTTACTTCTTGTTATGACTGCCGCAATGTGTGTGTGTGTGAATTTTCATCTGAATATTGTATTTGAATAAAAATAGAAGGAGGTGAGAAAGACAAAGCTTTCTTCCAAGATCCTAAAGGGACTTTAGTTACTTCCCAAACTGGGGATGCTAAGCTGTGGGTTGGATTTTTGGTTTCTAGTGACATTAAGTGTGGCAGAAGTGGGGACATACTTATTTTACTGGGGAAGGGGCACAAAAATGACCAAAGAGCTACAGAAGAAGATGGAGGAATAGAGGGGAGGCAGCTCCTGATGCAGACCGAGCAGGGGAAGGCAGCTGGAAAGGGGCAAGGCTAGCTTGGTGCGGGCTTGAGGGGAGGATGGGATGGAAGAACAGAAACAGGAGGAAGTCAGTGGACAGGTGTGTAGTAATAGGAGCGGCGGGGCTGTTGTCCCCAGCACCCCGCTGCCCACAAGGCTAGCTTTACCCGAAATAATTACACGGACACTGTTATTCATTTAATCACTGCTTGGCTCTTTAGCTCTAGCCCTTTTCTCGGCTAACTCTCGCTCCTGGACTAACCCAT
>NW_004954323.1:0-1159 GCF_000317375.1 Microtus ochrogaster
TTTTAATTTCAGCACCATTTATTTTTGTTAAGATAGTGAATACCAAAACAAGATGTTCACAAGTCATCCCTAGCACAAAGGTGAAGTGAAAGGTCAAATTTTAATAATACAATTGATTCATCTATTATCCTCTGAAATAATCCCTAGTATACCCTAGTATTTTTGGTGCCCCCAACAAAAGGCACCTTTCTTGTAGGGAAGATATAATATACTTTCTGAACATAAAACTGGAAAATGTCACCCTCAGGCAAGCACCTGAACTGTCTCATCACTGAGTATTCTCCGAAGCCTCATCCCTAAGGACAGCACTCTACATGATGAAGACTGTCATCAAAGCTGGACCTTCATATCACACCTTATTCCTCGTCTTCACTCAAACCAAACACAAGCTCACATACATACATGTGTGTACCCCATGCATCTGTGTAAGTGCGTGTGTGTGCGCATGCACACACACACACACACACACACACACACATAAAAGAATAAGAATTTTTTCTACATCAGCTATGATAATATGCATCTGAAATAACTGTAAGAGAGAATGTGATGGGTACTTAAAGAATGCATGCTTTATTTGATAATTATAATGACAAGATTTAAAATAGTCAAAGATGTCATATTTAAAAGTGATAAGCCGCATTCAAAGACATTTTGCTGCTAGGAATGACAAATGGCATATGTTTCATTCAGCGCTCAGTTTTCATTTGAGGCTGAGAGCTTGCTCTGCCACGCAGATAAGCTCAGTACAAAAACATGCTCAGAATGCAATCCTTTGTAATCCTTGGAAATTCCCCAGGAGCATCTGTGGATGAGGATATTTGACTGCCACCTAAGCCTCCGCCTGGTTCTACAATTTATATTACCTGTTGACTTTCTTCAAGAATTTCTACTGGAGAACACCTTAAAATATAACCCCTATACTCAATGTCCTAGTCCAACCCTGACTTTCACTGCTTAAGGATCTTGGAAAGTGATCAACTTAAAAGGGTTATTTAACAAGTCAGTGCTGAAAATTTAAATTAATAGCTCCCCTAGTCTTACTAAAGCCCAGATGCTTTTATAAAAAGTCAAATTTTAGAATATTATTAATAACATAGACATTTCAAAACAATACAGATTCATTGATATTATGTTTTTGAAGAAATTTTTATGAATG
>NW_004954324.1:0-1159 GCF_000317375.1 Microtus ochrogaster
GTTGGGGCTATCTGAGATTCTGTTGGATAATCTTCTAGGTGCCAGTGAATCCAAAGCTCAGATGGTTGTTCCTCGTGGTAGTCAGTGTCACATTTCTAGCTACCCCCGTTGGTTACTCTGTGTTTCTGGAGATGGCTCAGTGTTCCTGTGTTTTGCTCTGCTCCCTTGGAGTTTTCTGTCTCAGGTGTACTTTGGCCTAGGTTGTTGGCTTTGCCCTGTTTCTGTAAATCCTGGTCTGGATCCTCTCCTGAAGAAGTCTCTGGCTTGGAGTTGGACCTGAAAAGGTTTCTGGCTTTGGTCTACTGCCCCAGAGGTCCCACGCTTGGGTATGCCTGGAACCATAGAGGACCTGCTTACTCCCTCAGAGGTCCCAGACTCACACCTGGACCCAGAGAGGTTCCAGGTTCCTGCATACTCCCTTTGATATCCAACACCAATGCCCAGACCCACAGAGGTTCTGGCTCAGGGCTACTCCCTCTGAGGCCCCAGACTCAGGCCTGGCCCTACCAAGGTCTCTGGCTCCTGCCTATTCCCTAGGAGGTCTCAGGTTCACTCACACCCAGACTGTCAGAAATCCTGGCTCAGGTCTAGTTCCTGGGAGGTCCTAGGCTCATGCCCAGATCCACCAGGGTCCTGGCTTAGACCTATTCCCATGAAGGTCCCAGATTCACGTCCGGACCCTCGGTGGTCTCTTGCTCTGACTTACTTGCTCAGTGGTTACTTCCCTGTACCTGTTCAGGTGGAGATCACTGACTCTGGATCTGGTTGCTGGCTCAATCCAGATCCAAAGTGTCCTGGGACTGGGTTGGCTCCCGGGACTGGATTTGCTCCTGGCTTCTTCTGCCAGCAGAGCTTGCTCCCTCTCTGACCTAGGTAGCTGGTTCAGGCCCCACTCCATGGTGGTGGAGATCGTTGACTCTAAGTCAGATTGCTGGCTCCATCTTGATTTGCTCCTGGCTTCTGGTCCCACTGGAGCTTTTTTCCTCAGATCCTCTCTAGAATTTAAATTATTAAAATTATTAAGCTTTTTTTTGTTTCCTACCATAATTATGGCCAACTCTCATCTTTATTTCTAGCCACATCCATGGGCTATCTTTAGATTGTGGCTTTTATTTTTTTTAACGATGTAGTGTTGAATTAGGAGCGGCGGGGCTGCGTC
>NW_004954325.1:0-1159 GCF_000317375.1 Microtus ochrogaster
CTTTAATCCGAGCACTTGGGAGGCAGAGGCAGGTGGATCTCTGTGAGTTCAAGACCAGCCTGGTCTACAAGACCTAGTTCCAGGACAGGCTCCAAAACCACACAGAAACCCTGTCTCGAAAAACCAAAAAAAAAAAAAAATTTTAAATATTGCCAAATTGCTTATTTATAACTCCTAAACCATAGGAAGTGATCCTTTGCAGAACTAATACCAAAATGTGGACTAGAATGGAGCTTGTCCTTCTGACCTGTGTGTAGCGTGGAACAGCTGTTAGGTGAATATGGCATATGAACACTTGAAGTGTGGTTCTGCCAAATAAAGGAGGGCTCAGGACATCACATAAACTCTGCAATGTGTTTATATCAAAACATTGCCAACAATGTCTCAGTTATTATTTTTCTGAGCACTTTTGAGCACTATGAAATTTTTTTAGGCAGGCATAGCATGGGAGCAGTAGCTGAAATCTCATATCTTAAGACAAAACTATAAGGCAAAGAGAGTTAAGTGTAAAAGTCATAGGTATATGAAACCTCAAAGTCCACCATGAGTGACACCCTACCCAACAAGGTGACACCTCCTAATCCTTTCTAAACAGTTCCACCAACTAGAAATCAAGCATTCAAATACATGAGTACATGGAAGTCATTATTTATCAAGCCATCACAGATAGAGAAATCATCTACTCTATGGGAGCTATTGTGGTGTTGGTACCATAATCATTTTACTGTATTTCCTAGAAAATCAAGATAAGATTCAGAACTGTTAATTCACATTGACCAAGGGGAAATTTCAACCCTATAAAGGTGCTATGACTTCTAATGCCACAGCATTCTACTTTTAACTAAAACATAGCATATGGGTGATGGAAAAGTATTAAAATGTGGCTTAAATAGTTTTCCAGTACAGCAATATCTGAGTTGGGTCTTCAGCAAGGAGCAGGAAATGAATAAATTGTCAGCTACACAAATCTCTTTTACATGTAAAATGAAGCATTAGAATTAGGAATTACATTAGAGTACTCATTTACTAAATATTTTTCTTGGGTGAAAAACACCAGGATCCTTCATCTCCAGAAATGCCAAAAGATTAAAGGGCTAGTTATAGAGTTGATTCAAAGAGGAAGAGAAGATGGGAAGGAGGCAGACAAGAGGTGAAAAGA
>NW_004954326.1:0-1158 GCF_000317375.1 Microtus ochrogaster
TTTTTTTTTTTTGAGACAGGGTTTCTCTGTAGCTTTGGTGTCTGTCCTGGAACTAGCTCTTGTAAACCAAGCTGACCTCGAACTCACAGATCTGCTTGCCTTTGCCTCCTGAGTGCTGGGATTAAAGGCATGTGACACCACCGCCTGGCTGGACTCAAACTTTTTAGGTAGCTGAGGATGGCCTTGAACTCCTGATCCTTCTGCTTTCAACTTCCAGGTGCTAGTTGAACTATCTTACTGGCCAACATTTTTCTTTTTAAAAAAGGTGTGTGTGTGTTCACAAAGATCAGAAGAGGGAATCATACCTTGGAGCTGGAGTTACATGTGGTTGTGTGTAAATGGATGTTCTTTTTTGATTTTTTTTTTTGACACGGGGTTTTTCTGTAGCATTGGATCCTGTCCTGGAACTTGCTCTGTAGACCAGGCTGGCCTCGAACTCCCAGAGATGCACCTGCCTCTGCCTCTTGGGTGCTGGGAGTGTGCCACCAGCGCCTGACTTGTAAATGGATGATTTTTTTTGTCCCAACTGCCTGCTCTCAAATACCCAGAGGCTGCTTCCCAAACTGACACAGCGCCTTAATGTTATTTATAAATGCTTTGCCAATATCTCAGGCTTATTACTAGGTAGCCCTTACATTTTAAATTAACCATATTACTTATTTATGTTCTGCCACATGGCAGTGCATATTAGCACATTTATCTCCTGCTCCCTCTGTGTCTGGCTGGAGACTCCTGACTGTGTCCTCTTTCCCATAATCCTTAGTTTGGTTGCCCCACCAATTCTTCCTGCCTGGCTACTGGCTAGTCAGCGTTTTTTTTTTTTTGTTTGTTTTTTTTTTGTTTTTTTTTTTTTGTTTTTTCGAGACAGGGTTTCTCTGTGGCTTTGGAGCCTATCCTGGAACTAGCTCTGTAGACCAGGCTGGTCTCTAACTCACAGAGATACGTCTGCCTCTGCCTCCCAAGTGCTGGGATTAAAGGCGTGCGCCACCATCATCCGGCTTAGTCAGCGTTTTTTAAACCAATTTGAGTGACAAATCTTTACGGTGTACAAAAGGATTGTTCTGGGCTGGAGAGATGGCTCAGAGGTTAAGAGCATTGCCTGCTCTTCCAAAAGTCCTGAGTTCAATTCCCAGCAACCACATGGTGGCTCACAACCAT
>NW_004954327.1:0-1158 GCF_000317375.1 Microtus ochrogaster
TGATCTATTGGGAGCTCACCAAGGCCAGCTGGACTATGACTGAAAAAGCATGGGATAAAACCAGACTCTCTGAACATGGCGAGCAATGAGGGCTGCTGAGAGCCCAGGACAATGGCACAGGGTTGTGATCCTACTTCATGTTCTGGCTTTGTTGGAGCCTAGCCAGTTTGGATGTGCACCTTCCTAGACATGAACGGAGGGGGGAGGACCTTGGATTTTCCACAGGGCAGGGAAACCTGACTGCTCTTTGAACTGGAGTGGGAGGGGGAGACAATGGCACAGGGTTGTGATCCTACTTCATATTCTGGCTTTGTGGGAGCCTAGCCAGTTTGTATGTGCACCTTCATAGACATGGACGGAGTGGGGAGGACTTTGGACTTTCCACATGGCAGGGAAACCTGACTGCTCTTTGGACTGGAGAGGGATGGGGAGAGGAGTGGGGGAGGGGAAGAGGGGTGGGAGGAGGGGGAGGAAAGTGGGAGGCTGGGAGGAGGCTGAAACTTTTTTTTTCCCTTTTCTCAATAAAATAAAAAAATGGAAAAATAATAAAAAATAAAAAAAGAACTCAAGAAACTAGACAGTAAAAGGCTAATCAACCCAATGATAAAATGGGGCACTGAACTGAACAGAGAATTCTCAACAGAAGAACTTCAAATGGCCAACAGACACTTAAGGTCATGCTCAACATCCTTAGCGATCAGGGAAATGCAAATCAAAACAACTTTGAGATACCATCTTATCCCTGTCAGAATGGCTAAAATGAAAAACACCAATGATAGCCTTTGTTGGAGAGGTTGTGGAGAAAGGGGTACACTCATCCATTGCTGGTATGAGTGCAAACTTGTGCAACCACTCTGGAAAGCACTGTGGTGGTTTCTCAGGAAATTCGCGATCAACCTACCCCTAGACCCAGCAATACCACTCTTGGGAATATACCGAAGAGAGGCCCTATCATACAACAAAAGTATATGCTCAACTATATACTATATATGTTCATAGCAGCATTGTTTGTAATAGCCAGAACCTGGAAACAACCTAGATGTACTTCAATGGAAGAATGGATGAAGAAAGTATGGAATATATACATATTAGAGTATTACTAAGCAGTAAAAAACAAGGACTTCTTGAATTTTGCATACAAATGGATGTAAATAGAAA
>NW_004954328.1:0-1158 GCF_000317375.1 Microtus ochrogaster
ATGGTTGTGAGCCACCATGTGGTTGCTGGGAATTGAACTCAGGACTTTTGGAAGAGCAGGCAATGCTCTTAACCTCTGAGCCATCTCTCCAGCCCAGAACAATCCTTTTGTACACCGTAAAGATTTGTCACTCAAATTGGTTTAAAAAACGCTGACTAAGCCGGATGATGGTGGCGCACGCCTTTAATCCCAGCACTTGGGAGGCAGAGGCAGACGTATCTCTGTGAGTTAGAGACCAGCCTGGTCTACAGAGCTAGTTCCAGGATAGGCTCCAAAGCCACAGAGAAACCCTGTCTCGAAAAAACAAAAAAAAAAAAAAAAAAAAAAAAAAAAAAAAAAAAAAAAAACGCTGACTAGCCAGTAGCCAGGCAGGAAGAATTGGTGGGGCAACCAAACTAAGGATTATGGGAAAGAGGACACAGTCAGGAGTCTCCAGCCAGACACAGAGGGAGCAGGAGATAAATGTGCTAATATGCACTGCCATGTGGCAGAACATAAATAAGTAATATGGTTAATTTAAAATGTAAGGGCTACCTAGTAATAAGCCTGAGATATTGGCAAAGCATTTATAAATAACATTAAGGCGCTGTGTCAGTTTGGGAAGCAGCCTCTGGGTATTTGAGAGCAGGCAGTTGGGACAAAAAAAATCATCCATTTACAAGTCAGGCGCTGGTGGCACACTCCCAGCACCCAAGAGGCAGAGGCAGGTGCATCTCTGGGAGTTCGAGGCCAGCCTGGTCTACAGAGCAAGTTCCAGGACAGGATCCAATGCTACAGAAAAACCCCGTGTCAAAAAAAAAAATCAAAAAAGAACATCCATTTACACACAACCACATGTAACTCCAGCTCCAAGGTATGATTCCCTCTTCTGATCTTTGTGAACACACACACACCTTTTTTAAAAAGAAAAATGTTGGCCAGTAAGATAGTTCAACTAGCACCTGGAAGTTGAAAGCAGAAGGATCAGGAGTTCAAGGCCATCCTCAGCTACCTAAAAAGTTTGAGTCCAGCCAGGCGGTGGTGTCACATGCCTTTAATCCCAGCACTCAGGAGGCAAAGGCAAGCAGATCTGTGAGTTCGAGGTCAGCTTGGTTTACAAGAGCTAGTTCCAGGACAGACACCAAAGCTACAGAGAAACCCTGTCTCAAAAAAAAAAAA
>NW_004954329.1:0-1157 GCF_000317375.1 Microtus ochrogaster
GACTGTCTCCATTCTTAAGGAGTCCAGGTTTCCTGTAATTTGGCCAATTAAAATCAATCAGATCTTTAATATCTAGCCTCCTTGTTCATGGCAGACACTAAATTTTCTACTTTTAGATGCTTGGAGTTTAACTTAGAGACTTACACACGCTAGGCGAGCTCTGTGGCACTGAGCGATAGTCCCAGCCCCCACTCAGAAGTATCTGGGAGTCTTCCTCCCCTCTTATTGGTTCACAATCCCACAGAACTCTTCAGACTGTAGGTTCTACTCCCTCAAGTCCTGTCCTCCCTGTTTGCCTGATCAGGTCTCAGATACTGCTGTCTAGAGACGAAACATTTCTTAACATTCTAGCTACACATAAACTAGCAGGAAGGTGCTCCCTCTGGAAACCCACGCGGGACAGACTGACACGGTAACGTCAGAGTTGATCTGCCTACTTCTGTATCTGTAGTATAGATCAGGACATGCCGGTGGTCTGCCAGTCGGACTACCTATCCATAAGATCAGCTGCAAGAAATGTCATTTTTCCAGCTATGGTTCAGTTGCTCTGAAGTAACTATTGCTAAAGGAAGAAATAACAAATAGCCAAAAATACTAGTCAAAATCCCAGTAAAAATGCAGTTTTTCACTCATAAATTAAGGGCAGTCACAAAGTATGACTTATTCCTATAAAAATGGATTCAGTAAGTTCTTAAAATACTTTCCTGACACAAGTCACAGAAAAATAGCAAAGACTATGGTGGCCTCTGTTGCTGAGATAGACTAAACTGGGGTCATTTAGCAAATGCTTTGCTCCATGTCTGCTGGAAGGTATTCTACATACATAGCCCACTTTGGGAATCGATGGATAATCTCATCCTTGGCACACAATGTGTGCTTAAGAAAGTGCTGTTGTATGCCGGGCGGTGGTGGCGCACGCCTGTAATCCCAGCACTCGGGAGGCAGAGGCAGGTGGATCTCTTTGAGTTCGAGGCCAGCCTGGTCTACCAAGGGAGTTCCAGGACAGGCTCCAAAGCTACAGAGAAACCCTGTCTCGAAAAAAAAAAAAAAAAAAGAAGAAATATAATTAAAAAAAATGTCTCCGTGATGTTGTGAGCTGGCAGCCCCGAGAAAAATCCGGTGGTGAGAGGTGGGTGGGGTCTGGGGTACCTGTTGGG
>NW_004954330.1:0-1157 GCF_000317375.1 Microtus ochrogaster
AACACTCCACAGATGTCTTGACAAAGCAGCATGGAAATCTCAGCTGCTTGCTCACGTTTCTGAAGGTGCAATCTCAGCCATGGCTTTTACAAACAGCCTGCACTAGACTTTCCCTGGAACCATTTCTATCAGAGACAAAACAGGGGCACTGTCCTGTTCCGAGTGGTCTGGCAGAGGGCCTGTTGTGAATAAGGCAAAAGGGATGGTTCGATGGTCAGAATAAGCAGTAAACCTTAATTTGTATAATGGCCTAATAGAATTGGTGTAGAAGCAAATTTTCTGACTTTATGAAGCTGAGCATTTAGCTCACATTGTGAGCCAGCTGATAGGTGCTCCCCTCTGCCACCATCCCCACTATGATGCAGTGATACACCCAAAGACAAGTGAAGATTTGTCTTACTTCATTCTATGCCTGTATTTTACAGAGTAAGATCATCTAATAACATCAAGAAAGTGGCAAGAATGGTAACAGTAGGGTGGCTATGACAGTTACAGAAGACATGCAGACTCAGGAACCACAGGTGACAAGAGTTAGAGATGGGACAATGGCCCCAGAACACTGGAGAAGTGTCATGACAGAAACCAAAAACAGATCAAAGACAGGCTGGCTGGGACCTCATTAATGACACGGCAGAAGCAGCAGCACCCTAGATCTAGCAGCTGTGGTTCTTGTTGCTGTTGTGGGCTGGGGAATCCCAGCTTTCTCCATCTGGACGACTCTAGCACTTGTTGCTCTCACTCTAGGGATAAGAGCTAGGTCCAAAGACTACGCCTCTCTGAGAATCATACCTCACCTCACATAGACACCATCTACTGCAACTCACATGCTTAGAAACCTGGGTCTGCTGTCAGGAGCAGAAGGCTACTAAAGTGGCCAGATGTTGGTAATGTGGGATGTCCTTCTACATATGTGTTGCTTTTATTGGCCAATGGCTTAGCAGAGTAAAGGCAGGCAGGAAATCTGAACAGAGATAGGTTGAGTAGGTGGAGTCAGGGAGATGTAATGTAGCTGCTGTTCTTCTTAAAAAATAATACAGGCAGGGGGTGTTCTTCTTGAACACGGGGCACAGGACAGACACGCACGGCGGAACAAACACAGACACGACACGGCGGCTCCCACGTGGGTCCACTTTAATGGGGGAGGGAAACACAGAAGG
>NW_004954331.1:0-1157 GCF_000317375.1 Microtus ochrogaster
ATTGGATATTAATATCTCATATTTATGAGCACCAAACTTTTCCATACAGTATCTCATGAGTCCTCACAAGGACTTTGCAAGGTAGGTGCTACCTCTACCTGCAGTTTTGTGGATGAAAGAGAGAAACTCAGAAGACCTGAGTGCTCACAGGTGTGTTCACAGGGGTGCTTACAGGTGCCCCTAAAAATTCAAACAGAGATGTCCACTAGCAAATTCCAGTAGCCAGTGAACCAAACAACAAACAGGAACTGCACCACTTCTGTCTTTGCCCCAATTAAACCTCTGCATCTTCTTCTCTATTAAGGGCTTCAAAGACACCCCCAATGAATGATTCTATATTTAAAAATCTCAAAGTATTTTTATTTGGTATTATATGAAACATCTAACATTCCTGATTAGGGGATGCAGTTTTCTAAGGTAAGGAAAGTTAGATTATGTATGAAGCACAGATATTAGCACACAGGTACTATGATGTGCACAGCCACTTTTTGTGAAATAAGAGTCATTGGTGGGGCCTAGGACTCTCAGAGTTCTGTCCTCCTCTGCATGCAGAGTGCAGGGATTAAAGGTCAGTGCTGCCATCCCTGGCTCACACCCACTTTTGAAAGTGATATATTCCAAGTGCATAATAGTTCATCTCATGTCCTATTTGAATACTATATATTTTATATTAGCCCAAAAGCAAAATTGTATAAAATGTTTTTAAATGATTCATTTTCCCAGTATCACAAAGTGTGCAGTATTTTCAAGATAACTAGTATAGTTTTGTTTTGTTCAACAATGTAAAAGACATACAAGTAGCTACAGCAACTGTATTATGTAACTGTTCAAAGAAAGAAGCTCATAAGGAGAACAAAATAGAAAACTATGCATAGTGATTTGACAAAAATTCTAGTCTTTTTGAAATATCTTTGCTTTTTAGTAATACGCATGTTCTTTTTACAACACTAACTGAATAAACACATTAAGAGTGCATAGGAATTATTTTGGTAGTTTACTTATCTTTCTTATAGCCTTCTCCAGTAAATGAGTGAGAAATTATTTTCTTTTTTTTAAGATTTTTGACTGAGGTCAGGTGACCCTACCACCATCATAACTGAGGTCAGGTGACTTCACTCCCATCTTAACTGAGTGGCTTCTCCATGCAACATGTGACC
>NW_004954332.1:0-1157 GCF_000317375.1 Microtus ochrogaster
AATACACAAGTTGTCCCTGATCACGTCTACCAGCTGGCCTGCACCTTGGAGAGCATCCAGCACAGGCTAAGTTTTGGGCTGGGACAGCTGCTATGTCCTCCCCACACGCTTAGAAGACAGCTCTCCAAAAACTTGAAAAGTCCTCGCCTTGTTATCTTCTGTGTACGCCTCAGTATAACTTAACAATCCTGAATTCTCTCCACACAGGTCTACATATGTGGTGGGTTTAATGGAAACGAATGCCTGTTTACAGCAGAAGTGTACAACACTGAGAGCAACCAGTGGACAGTCATTGCACCCATGAGGAGCAGGAGGAGCGGAATAGGTGTAATTGCTTACGGGGAACATGTTTACGCAGTGAGTTTCCATTGTATCATGATAAAATGGCACCCTTAGATTTTCTAATAGCAAAGAGGCCCAGCCTGTCATTAGCGAGCATTGAGAAGAGGCGGTAGCATCACCTGTTCTCCCCACAAGGGCTTCCTCGGTAAACAGAAGCAACGGATAGCAGTCAACCTTCTCTCTTTTGCTCTTCACAGGTAGGTGGCTTTGATGGAGCTAATCGACTGAGGAGTGCAGAAGCCTACAGTCCAGTGGCTAATACGTGGCGCACAATCCCCACTATGTTTAATCCTCGTAGCAATTTTGGTATTGAGGTAGTGGACGACCTCTTGTTTGTGGTGGGTGGCTTTAATGGCTTTACCACCACCTTTAATGTTGAGTGCTATGATGAAAAGACCGATGAGTGGTATGACGCTCATGACATGAGCATATACCGCAGTGCTCTGAGCTGCTGCGTGGTGCCAGGGCTAGCCAATGTTGGGGAGTATGCAGCTAGACGGGACAACTTCACAGGATTAGCACTGCGAGATGAAGTAAAGTATTCCGCTTCGACAAGTACCCTACCTGTATGAGCCTCTTCATTTAGCTAATAAAAAGTCTAAGCAATAAGAATTAATTCTTTTTTTAAATAAATGCAGTGTTTAAACTTGTAAGAGTACTGGAAAATGTTCAACTTAAGGGAAGCAAGGGTTGGATAAAAGAGAGTTAAGAAAGAAAGAAGGTAAGCCGGGCGGTGGTGGCGCACGCCTTTAATCCCAGCACTCGGGAGGCAGAGGCAGGCGGATCTCTGTGAGTTCGAGACCAGCCTGGTCTAC
>NW_004954333.1:0-1157 GCF_000317375.1 Microtus ochrogaster
AAAAAAAAAAAAAAACAAAAAAAAAAAAAACAAAAAAACAAAACAAAAACAGAAATCTCGCAGTTCAACCAAGTGTCAAGATTAACCATCAATTGCATATTATTTTTTTGCACACACATAATCTGCTCACCAAAAGGGTGAGTTCTTTGAAAAAAATTTTTTAAATTTACTTTTATGTACATTGGTATTTTGCTTGTATGTCTGTCTATATGAGGGTGTCAGATCCCCTAGAACTGAGCCATGGACAGCTGCCACAATGGTGCTGGGAATTGAACCCTGGGTCCTATGGAAAAGCAGACAGTGTTCTTAATCTCTCCAGTCCCCCCAACCCAAGACAGAGTTTCTGTTCTGCTCTCGAACACACTCTGTAGATCAGGATGGCCTCGAACTCTTAGAGATCTGCATACCTGTGCCACCACTGCCTGGCAAAAAACTTGAGTTAATCTTGTTTTCCCAAGCCTCAGACGTTGCAAATACTAACTTTGAATGCTCTCCAACGAGCTACAGTTTTGATCTTGGTTCTCAAAGGGCTTGGTGGGCCGGGCGGTGGTGGCGCATGCCTTTAATCCCAGCACTCGGGAGGCAGAGGCAGGCGGATCTCTGTGAGTTCGAGGCCAGCCTGGTCTAAAGAGCTAGTTCCAGGACAGGCACCAAAAACTACAGAGAAACCCTGTCTCGAAAGTCAAAAAAAAAAAAAAAAAGGGTTTGGTGGCCAACTTCTGGTGGCACTATTGGGAGGAGGTGAAGTCTTTAGGGGGTAGGACCTAGTAGGAAGAATTTAGGTCACTGTGGGAGTGACCTTAAAAACGATATTGGGATCCAGGTCCTATCCCACATGAAGTGAACACACTCTTGTTTCATAGGCCCGAAATCGGGTCAAGCACTGACAGATTAAAACGACTGAACTGTGAGAAGAAACTAGTCACTCCTTACAAACTCATTACCTAAGATTTTTCGGTCTTAGCAACGAAAATGGAACACACGAGTGAAAAGTCTGAAAGGAAAAAGTCAGCTTTTAGCTGACAGAGCAAAAACGCTCCGGAACCTTTCAAGAGAACCTGGATGCCGGGCGATGGTGGCGCACGCCTTTAATCCCAGCACTTGGGAGGCAGAGACAGGCGGATCTCTGTGAGTTCGAGACCAGCCTGGTCTACAGA
>NW_004954334.1:0-1157 GCF_000317375.1 Microtus ochrogaster
TTCCCTGCCCTGTGGGAAGTCCAAGGACCACCCACTTCCATCCAGGTCTAGTAAGGTGAGCATCCAAACTGCCTAGGCTCCCACAAAGCCAGTACATGCAGTAGGATCAAAAACCCATTGCCATTGTTCTTTAGTTCTCAGTAGTCCTCATTGTCCGCTATGTTCAGTGAGTCCGGTTTTATCCCATGATTTTTCAGACTGGGCCAGCTGGCCTTGGTGAGTTCCCGATAGAACATCCCCATTGTCTCAGTGTGTGGGTACACCCCTCGCGGTCCTGAGTTCCCTGCTCGTGCTCTGAGAGGATATTTTTGACTGCTTAATTTTTCTTTGTGCATCCCAATTAGTTTCCCCTACCTCTTCTCAGTTCCTCCCTCTCCTACTTCCTATCCCCAGTCCTATTCAGCCCTCCTCCTCTGTTTCTCTTCAAATTGAGGCTGGCCTCCTATGGATATTAAACAGCCATGGTATAGCAAGTTGCAATAAGACTAGGCACCTCCTCTTCTACAGAGGCTGGATGAGGCAATCCAGTAGGAAAAAATGGGTCCCCATAGCAGGCAACAGGGTCAGAGACAGTCCCTACTTCACTGTTAGTAGTCTCAAAAGAAAACCAAGTCACACAGTTTTAAGATATATTCAGAGGGCCTAGATTGGTTCTATCTAGGCTTCCTGGTTATTGGGTCAGACTGTAACAGCCACTATGAGCCCAAATTAGTTGGTTCTGTGGGTTTTCTTGTAGTGCCCTGGACTCCACTGGTTCCTAGAATCCTTTCTCATCTGTTCTGGAGGATTCCCCAAGCTTCATTTAATGCTTGGTTGTTGGTCTCTGCATCTGTTTCCATTAGCTGTGGAATAAAGTCTCTCTGATAAAAGTTGGGCTATGCACCAATCTATGAATATAGCAGAATATCATAATATCATTAAGAATCATTTCATTGACCTTTTCTTGCCATTCATGCTTGTTTCTATCTTATGTCTCTGGGTGTCTTAGATAGGGTGTTTATCACTGTGAAGAGACTCTCTTGGCAACTCTTATAAAGAATGTTTTTGCCGGGCGATGGTGGCGCACGCCTTTAATCCCAGCACTCGGGAGGCAGAGGCAGGCGGATCTCTGTGAGTTCGAGACCAGCCTGGCCTACAGAGCGAGTTCCAGGACAGGC
>NW_004954335.1:0-1157 GCF_000317375.1 Microtus ochrogaster
GATGGCTCAGTGGTTAAGAGCATCGCCTGCTCTTCCAAAGGTCCTGAGTTCAATTCCCAGCAACCACATGGTGGCTCACAACCATCTGTAATGAGATCTGGTGCCCTCTTCTGGCCTGAAGACATACACACAGACAGAATATTGTATACATAATAAATAAATAAATATTAAAAAAAAAGAATTGCATGGGGACACATAGAGCAGGGGTAGAGGCAAAGACAGTTTATTAAGAAAGAAAGCATTTCCAAGAGAGGAAGTGGGCCAGAGCTGGGAGAAAGGTTAGAAGTTCAGAGGTGGTCAGCCTGACGGATTGGGCCTTCAGAGGACATCTGTAAAAACCACTTTACAGCACCTGCACTGTGCTCTGCTTTGTCAGCTTTCCTGGTTTTTCTGCCAGCTGCTGTCTTTCATGTGCTGATTTTGACCTCACTCTCCACCCCACTATCCTGCTACTCAACACTAGCGGTCTAGGGGCTTGGGGCAGGAAGATCCCAAATTTGAGGCCATCTAGGGCTATGTACACTATATCTCAATAAACAAGTTATGGTTTTTTTCAAGACGGTTTATCTCTGCAACAGCCCTAGCAGTCCTGGAACTAACTCTTGTAGACCAGGCTGGTTTCGAACTCA
The DNA here is from genome assembly GCF_000317375.1 of Microtus ochrogaster. NCBI lineage: Eukaryota > Metazoa > Chordata > Mammalia > Rodentia > Cricetidae > Microtus > Microtus ochrogaster. Next base: position 630 of record NW_004954335.1, read on the forward strand.
CAGAGATCCGCCTGTCTTTGCCTCCTGAGTTCTGGGATTAAAGGATGTGCGCCACCACCGCCCGTCCCTGTCCTGAAACTTTAAAAATATTAATTTGTGCCCATCCTGTTAGCGCATACCTTTAATCCCTACACTTGGGAAGCAGAGGCAGGTGGATCTCTGTGAGTTCGAGACCAACCTGGTCTACAGATAATACAGCAATAAAGAAAACTTCACCTTAAAAATGCATCACTGGGGGCAGCAAATGAGTCAGAAGGTAAAGTACTTACCACCCAGGCTGACTTCAGTTCGGTCCCTGGAATGCCCACATGGTGGCAGCAGAGAGCTGATTCTGGCAAGTTATCCCTTGCCCTTCGTACTTGCAATGTGACAGGCATGCATGCCCACGGTGGTGGCGCACGCCTTTAATCCCAGCACTCCGGAGGCAGAGGCAGGGGGATCTCTGTGAGTTCTAGGCCAGCCTGGTCTACAAGAGCTAGTACCAGGACAGGCTCCAAAGCTACAGAGAAACCCTGTCTCGAAAAACTA
>NW_004954336.1:0-1157 GCF_000317375.1 Microtus ochrogaster
GCCTGTCCTGGAACTCGCTCTGTAGGCCAGGCTGGTCTCGAACTCACAGAGATCCGCCTGCCTCTGCCTCCCGAGTGCTGGGATTAAAGGCGTGCGCCACCATCGCCCGGCAAAAACATTCTTTATAAGAGTTGCCAAGAGAGTCTCTTCACAGTGATAAACACCCTATCTAAGACACCCAGAGACATAAGATAGAAACAAGCATGAATGGCAAGAAAAGGTCAATGAAATGATTCTTAATGATATTATGATATTCTGCTATATTCATAGATTGGTGCATAGCCCAACTTTTATCAGAGAGACTTTATTCCACAGCTAATGGAAACAGATGCAGAGACCAACAACCAAGCATTAAATGAAGCTTGGGGAATCCTCCAGAACAGATGAGAAAGGATTCTAGGAACCAGTGGAGTCCAGGGCACTACAAGAAAACCCACAGAACCAACTAATTTGGGCTCATAGTGGCTGTTACAGTCTGACCCAATAACCAGGAAGCCTAGATAGAACCAATCTAGGCCCTCTGAATATATCTTAAAACTGTGTGACTTGGTTTTCTTTTGAGACTACTAACAGTGAAGTAGGGACTGTCTCTGACCCTGTTGCCTGCTATGGGGACCCATTTTTTCCTACTGGATTGCCTCATCCAGCCTCTGTAGAAGAGGAGGTGCCTAGTCTTATTGCAACTTGCTATACCATGGCTGTTTAATATCCATAGGAGGCCAGCCTCAATTTGAAGAGAAACAGAGGAGGAGGGCTGAATAGGACTGGGGATAGGAAGTAGGAGAGGGAGGAACTGAGAAGAGGTAGGGGAAACTAATTGGGATGCACAAAGAAAAATTAAGCAGTCAAAAATATCCTCTCAGAGCACGAGCAGGGAACTCAGGACCGCGAGGGGTGTACCCACACACTGAGACAATGGGGATGTTCTATCGGGAACTCACCAAGGCCAGCTGGCCCAGTCTGAAAAATCATGGGATAAAACCGGACTCACTGAACATAGCGGACAATGAGGACTACTGAGAACTAAAGAACAATGGCAATGGGTTTTTGATCCTAGTGCATGTACTGGCTTTGTGGGAGCCTAGGCAGTTTGGATGCTCACCTTACTAGACCTGGATGGAGGTGGGGGTTCCTTGGACTTCCCACAGGTCAGGGAA
>NW_004954337.1:0-1157 GCF_000317375.1 Microtus ochrogaster
GGGACTTGATCGGGGGAGGGGGAGGGAGGTGGGAGGCGGTAGCGGGGAGGGGGCAGAAATCCTTAATAAATAAATAAAATTAAAAAAAAATCAATAAACAAAGTAAACTTTTCAGACATAAAATGACACTGGATATATTCCACTTAGAAAGAGAGGAATATGTCTGTCTGTATTCTAGTCCTGAATTCAGGCAGAAATCCCATACTCACATACAGACCATGTCAGGCAAAGAACAAGTAGGCCACCAATTCATAAAATGTCTTCATTCATTTAGTTTCCACAGTCACAATCTGCAAACAAATCTCCAGCCATCACCCCTGAGACATATCCCCAGCCCCCAAGAGCAGGCCAGGCCAGCAAGAAGAACAGGTAGTTGAACTCAGGCAAAACTGATAAAGCAGAGTCCACATCAATAATTTGAAATCCAGGCAGCCTGTCCAACCCTGGATCTCCTCCACTCTTTGACTACCTCCCCCAAACATTATTGTCATCCTACCTGCCTTCTGGTCACTGTGTCCCAGACCCCAAAAGAGGTGGAGATGTTCTCTTTGAACAAGACACACCAGCTGTGAGAAGTCGATGCAGGCCTCTTGTGCAGTGACATGTCTACTCCCAAAGTTCCTAGCAAGATGGAATCTTACCCTTAAAGCACCTTTCTAGGCTTTCTCTGTAGAGCAAGGGATTTTCTTTAATGACAATCTACTTGAAAATTTCTGCCACCTAATAGTACCCAGAGCATTTTTCATTACCAAAAAGACTTTTTCATTTCTTTCTGTCCCACTTGTTTAATTATCTTTTGTAGACCCAAATCAGTCATCTGTAAAAACTACACAACTGAATCAATACTTTTAAGAAATCAGCCTCTGGCCCTTCTGCCTCTTTTCCTTCTTGGGGCACTGGAGCTGAATCCTGAGGGCAACCGAGCAGGCAGGGGCTCCTTTGTTTCAATAGCCTGCCTGCAGCAAGAAAGGCAGGTGCTTTGTTTACGAGCTACCCAACCAGCACGGAGATCTCAGCACCAGGAGAGACATCACTGAAGTACCAGGAGTGCCATCACTGGGGAGTACCATCACTGGGAAGGTACAGCAGTAGGCAAGGAGACCTGATCCTGTAAAAGAAGATCCATAGGGGAGCATTCGGAGGAAGAGATGGGCAGG
>NW_004954338.1:0-1156 GCF_000317375.1 Microtus ochrogaster
AGATCTAATCTACATGGGAAGTAGAAAGTAGAAAAAGACAAGATCTCCTGAGTAAATTGGGAGCATGGGGACCTTGGGGGAGGGTTGAAGGGGGAAGGGGAGAGGAAGGGAGGGGAGCAGAGAAAAATGTAGAGCTCAATAAATATCAATAAAAAATGCGGAGAAATGAAAAAGAAAAATTCCTATTCTTTGCTTATGCAATCAAATTCTTCTTTGTCCTCAAGTCCCCATTGTTGTGTCTGTGTCACAAGACCCCAAACAAGACCACCACAGAGCCAGTATCTGCTGCAAACATAAAAGGATTTATTGATTACAAACCGCTCAGAACACTGTTCAACACTAGGTGCAGCAGGTGTAGAAGAGCGGCATTTGAGCATTTGCAGGGTAGAACTTATAGGAGGAAAAACTACAAAGGAAAACCATAACCTTGTCAGAGGGGCTCAGGGTAGCTGACATTTAACCTAATTGGTTATGGAGAGGGAAGAACAGATCTGAAGAGTAAAGTAGTTAAAAACACATCAGGCGAGGTTAAGGCATGTGGTTAGTAGCTGTCATTAGTTGTGGTTAATGGCTGACACATCATACATACCCGGGGTGGAGCTCCACTCTTTTCATGACCTTGGGATCATGGGGAGGGCATAGGAACGGTGGTCTTAGTTTACTTCAAATTTTACCTTCACATTGATATCATATCTTCTACCTGACCCGTCCCTTGTTTTATAATTCAGTGGTTGAATTTTAGAATTCCATCTTTATTTTCAGCATGGGTTTTCTTTAATGAATTGTTTTTAAATCTTGAAATCTCTTGTTATATCCAGCTATTATTGTTTTCTTGTATGTCACTGCTATTGTACATTCTTGATATTCTCTTTAAGTTCATTGAGCTGTTTGTATCTTTTTTAAACTCCCTAAGTTTTTTTTTTTTTTTTTTTTTTTTTTTTTTTCGAGACAGGGTTTCTCTGTGGCTTTGGAGCCTGTCCCGGGACTAGCTCTTGTAGACCAGGCTGGTCTCGAACTCACAGAGATCCGCCTGCCTCTGCCTCCCGAGTGCTGGGATTAAAGGCGTGCGCCACCATCGCTCGGTTGGTTAGGGGTTTTGTTTGTTTTCTTTCTTTTCCCTTCCTTCTTCGTTCCCTCCCTCCTTCCCTCTCTCTCT
>NW_004954339.1:0-1156 GCF_000317375.1 Microtus ochrogaster
TAATGTGCTGGCTCTGCGGGAGCCTAGCCAGTTTGGAAGTTCACCTTCCTAAATATAGACGAAGGGGGGAGGACCTAGGACTTACCACAGGGCAGGGAACCCTGACTGCCCATTGGACTGGAGAGGGAGGGGGAGAGGATTGAGGGGAGGGGGAGAAGGGTGGGAGGAGTGGGGGAAGGGTGGGAGGAGGAGGAGGGAAAGGGAAATGGGAGGCTGGGAGGAGGTGGAAACTTGTTTTTTTTCCTTTTCTCAATAAAAAATAAAAAATAAAAAATAAAAGCATTTCATGAAATTCATACACTGTCCAAAGAACATGATTATCATTCAAAGTAAAGTTTCTACAGTGAAGAGCAACACTGCTCTCACTTCTAACAGTAGTTTGACATTTCCCACACAACAGCTGTTCTCCTCAGAGAAACTCATGTGTGTTTCTCACAAAAGCATTTCATGAAATTAATACACTTTCAAAAGAACGTGTTTATCTGTAAAAGTTAAGTTTCTACAGTGAAAGGCAACACTGGTCTCACTTCTAACAGTAGTTTGATATTTCCCAAAAAACAGCTCTTCTCTTCAGAGAAACGCATGTGCGTTTCTCTCAAAAGCATTTCATGAAATTCATACACTTTCAAAACAACGTGATTATCTTACAAAGTAAAGCTTCAAACGTGAAAAGCAACTCTGGTCTCATTTCTATTAGTAATTTGACATTTCCCATACAACAGCTCTTCTCTTCAGAGAAACACATGTGCGTTTCTCACAAAAGCATTTCATGAAATTCATACACATGATTATCCTTCAAAGTAAAGCTTCAACGTGAAAAGCAACACTGGTCTCACTTCTAACTGTAGTTTGATATTTCCCAAACACAGCTCTTCTCTTCAGAGAAACGCATGTGCGTTTCTAAAAAAAGCATTTAATGAAATTCACACACTTTCAAAAGAATGTGACTAGCTTTTAAAGAAAAGCTTCTAGCATGAAAAGCAACACTAGTCTCACTTCTAACAGTAGTTTTCATTTCCCAAACAACAGCTCTTCTCTTCAGAGAAACGCATGTGCGTTTCACACAAAAGCATTTCATGAAATTCATACACTTTCAAAAGAACGAGATTATCTTTCAAAGTAAAGCTTCTACAGTGAAGAGCAACACTGGTCTCAC
>NW_004954340.1:0-1156 GCF_000317375.1 Microtus ochrogaster
AAAAAAAAAAAAAAAAAAAAAAGAAAAAAACAACAAAAAAAACAAAGTCGGTCTAGGCTACATGAAACTGACTCAAAAACCAACAAATATACCAAAAAATCCACATCTGCGGCCACTAAGAAATTTCAAAGACCCTGATAGTGATGATCAATCTAGTTTGGGCCAAAAATAAAGCAAAGACCCGTCCACATAGTTTATAGTCTAAGTCCTGTTAATTGTGAAATATTTAAGGTATGGGCTAAAATTAAATAAAAATCCCTCACATTCATAGACTAGAGGAATATTATGATTAGCCAAAGTGATCCATGGATTCAGTGCAATCCCTGTCCAGTGATCTATGTATTCAATGCAACCCCTACCCAAAGTACCAAAGATATTTATCACAGCCATAGAAAAATATCCTAAAATTCATATGAAACACAATCTCAAATATGTAACATTAATAATTTTGATTTCCAGATTGTAGAAGCCAGAGGGGTCAAGGACACCACAAGAAAACTCACAAAATCTACTAACCTGGGCTCATAGGAACTCACAGGGACTGAACCGACAACTGGGGCACCTGCATGGGACTGACCAAGGCCCTCGGACACAGCTGTGTGGCTCGGTCCTCTTGTGGGACTCCTAACAGTGGGAACAGGGCCTGTCTGACTCTTTTACTGACTTTTGGGATTCTACTCTTCATACTAGGTCACCTTGCCCACTCTTAATAAATGGGGAGGTGCTTAGTCTTACTGCAACTTGATATGCCATGTTTTGTTGATACTCATGGGAGATTTCCCCTTTCCAGAAAAAGAAACAGAGGAATGGGTTGGGGGTTAGGTGGGGTGAGTAAGAAGGGGTATGGGAGAGAGGGGCTGGGAGGGCAGGAGGGAGGGGAAACTGCAGCCAGGATGTAAAATAAATATATAAATAATTTTTTTAAGAAAGAAATAAAATAGAGGAAAAAAGAAAACAAAAATAAGCAGCTGATTTTCTAGAACTAGAATCCATGGTGGTTATTGGGGTGGGTAGTGGGGGACGGAGTGGGAGTTATTGTTTTTTTAAAGAATATCTTCTCAGCCGGGCGGTGGTGGCGCACGCCTTTAATCCCAGCACTTGGGAGGCAGAGGCAGGCTGATCTCTGTGAGTTCGAGACCAGCCTGGTCTACAAGAG
>NW_004954341.1:0-1156 GCF_000317375.1 Microtus ochrogaster
GGGAGCTGAGGGGGATCTGGAGGGAGCTGAGGGGGATCTGGAGGGAGCTGGAGGAGGAGAACCAGGTATGCTTGCCATCGTGGCACACTGAATCACACTGGTTAGTTCTGCCATTTCCAAGAGAAAGTGAGGGTAAAATTATTCTAAAATTGTTGCTGAAGATTCCATATAAAGTGCAAAAATACTAAGAAAGAAAACATATCAAATAAAAACAGTCAAACCAAGGTGTGGTAGTACACGCTCACGATCCAGTGTAAGTGAGGCAGAAATACCACAAGCCTGAAGGAAGACTTCATTGCATAAAGTTAGAGCAACAGGCAATAAACAGCAACAACAAAAGAGGGATGGGTACAGAAAATGAGATAGTTACTTTCCAAACATGTTCCTCCTTTAAATTATGTTCAGTCTTTGAAGGATTTCTCGTCATCAAAGCCAGTTGTGACTGACACTGCTTGTGTTTTCTGATGTTCTAAGTAGGAATGCATTCCCTCAGTTTTGGAACACAAGTTAGCGTTTTATCAAACCAGTGCCTGCGACTCGTTCTTAAAGGCACTTTGTATACTGAAGAAAAAAAAAACAAACCCTAATGTTTCTTCCTTGGAGCTTCTTGAGAAGTTTATGCGTTTTTATAATAAGCAGTCTGTGACTTTCAACACTACCACACCACTATTTTAAAAGGAGACATAACAGGTGGGTACAGGAAGAAAGGCCAGAGCCTTCCAGAAAAACCAAAAATATTCAGAAAATTTAATAGTGTGAGACTGCATAGATAAGAAGTACTTTTCCCCATCACGGGAAGCCCAGTGTCAGTGCCAGTGAGCCACATATCATAGTGCAACAGAGAAATTTGAAGTTTGCCCTGGAACAATTTAAATCAAGAGAAAAGTACTATTCCAGTTTTCAACACTAAGCCATCTTTAAACATGGTAACATGCAATGACATATTTCCAGAGATTCCATAAAGTGATGGTTTCTCTTTACTTACCAGAAAGGGCAGCCCACACCCTTCCTAGAAAGGACATAGCAAGTATGTAATGGTAATATCACAGAGTACTCATTTACAGTCACTGCTGAGTGAACCTAGAGTTTCTGACAATCAAGAAGACTCGAGCACATCCCAAGACCCAACAGAGACTCCAGAACATCCAAGACCACA
>NW_004954342.1:0-1156 GCF_000317375.1 Microtus ochrogaster
AGAGAGAGAGGGAAGGAGGGAGGGAACGAAGAAGGAAGGGAAAAGAAAGAAAACAAACAAAACCCCTAACCAACCGAGCGATGGTGGCGCACGCCTTTAATCCCAGCACTCGGGAGGCAGAGGCAGGCGGATCTCTGTGAGTTCGAGACCAGCCTGGTCTACAAGAGCTAGTCCCGGGACAGGCTCCAAAGCCACAGAGAAACCCTGTCTCGAAAAAAAACAAAAAAAAAAAAAAAAAAAAAACTTAGGGAGTTTAAAAAAGATACAAACAGCTCAATGAACTTAAAGAGAATATCAAGAATGTACAATAGCAGTGACATACAAGAAAACAATAATAGCTGGATATAACAAGAGATTTCAAGATTTAAAAACAATTCATTAAAGAAAACCCATGCTGAAAATAAAGATGGAATTCTAAAATTCAACCACTGAATTATAAAACAAGGGACGGGTCAGGTAGAAGATATGATATCAATGTGAAGGTAAAATTTGAAGTAAACTAAGACCACCGTTCCTATGCCCTCCCCATGATCCCAAGGTCATGAAAAGAGTGGAGCTCCACCCCGGGTATGTATGATGTGTCAGCCATTAACCACAACTAATGACAGCTACTAACCACATGCCTTAACCTCGCCTGATGTGTTTTTAACTACTTTACTCTTCAGATCTGTTCTTCCCTCTCCATAACCAATTAGGTTAAATGTCAGCTACCCTGAGCCCCTCTGACAAGGTTATGGTTTTCCTTTGTAGTTTTTCCTCCTATAAGTTCTACCCTGCAAATGCTCAAATGCCGCTCTTCTACACCTGCTGCACCTAGTGTTGAACAGTGTTCTGAGCGGTTTGTAATCAATAAATCCTTTTATGTTTGCAGCAGATACTGGCTCTGTGGTGGTCTTGTTTGGGGTCTTGTGACACAGACACAACAATGGGGACTTGAGGACAAAGAAGAATTTGATTGCATAAGCAAAGAATAGGAATTTTTCTTTTTCATTTCTCCGCATTTTTTATTGATATTTATTGAGCTCTACATTTTTCTCTGCTCCCCTCCCTTCCTCTCCCCTTCCCCCTTCAACCCTCCCCCAAGGTCCCCATGCTCCCAATTTACTCAGGAGATCTTGTCTTTTTCTACTTTCTACTTCCCATGTAGATTAGATCT
>NW_004954343.1:0-1156 GCF_000317375.1 Microtus ochrogaster
TTCCTTTCTGACACTGCCTTTACAGACATGCAACTGAGCCCTGTCTGCTAGGTGATTCAAATCCCAGCCAACAGGACAGTAAAGAAACTTTCACACAGCCGGGCGGTGGTGGAGCACGCCTTTAATCCCAGCACTTGGGAGGCAGAGGCAGGCAGATCTCTGTGAGTTCGAGACCAGCCTGGTCTTACAGAGCTAGTGCCAGGACAGGCTCCAAAGCCACCGAGAAACCCTGTCTCGAAAAACCAAAAAAAAAAAAAAGTAAGCAAGGCAGTGATTATCTTTTCTAATAAGTAGCAAAATATAGATGCTACAAAAGCAATTCCTACATAAAGGAGTAAATATAAGGACTAAGTACATACAATGTAGCAGCAAAGTGGACAACTTTGTTTTTATTAAACTCAGTTTAATAAAACAGGAATGCAAATAATCCTAAAATGTGGGTTAGTTCTTAGAGAATGTATTTTTGGAGTGATCCCAGGCAAAAGGTAAAAAGATTAAAACAGAACAGCTCCTACGAGTAAACTAAAATCCATTCACTGTTACCTCAAGTATAAGGTATAAGATAGAAAAAGGACGCAATTAAATGGAATAAGGAACAGTGGGCATGTTTCTGATGAAGAATCACAGGACAGCCAGGACAACACAGAAAAACTGTCCCACAAAAACAAATAAAATCAACAAAAATCAAATCTAGTGCTGAAGAGACACCTCAGCAGTTGAGAACAATTGCTGCTCTTTTAAGGACCTGGGTTCAGCTCTCAGCACCCACATGCTAGTGCACAGCCATCTGTGCTCCAGTTCCAGGGGATTCAACACCCTCTTCACTCCTCCATGAGCACCAAGAATATAAGTGGTAAGTGAATGTAAGCACACACACATAAAATTAATACATACATCTAAGAAAGAAGAAAGAAAAAGTTAAAAGAAAAAGCCAGCTGTGAATGCCTCAAGCCTTTTCATTCAAGCAAACTTATCTGTGCAAATTCCAGACCAGCTTGGTCTATATCACAACCTTCAGGCTAACCAGACCATGTGTCAAAAAACTGAGATGGGCTTGGAAGATGGTTCTGTGGTTAACAGCAAAGGGCCTTCAGCTCCTAGCAATCACGCTACAACACCTAATAACCACCTGTAAGTCCAGTTCAAAAGAATTCAA
>NW_004954344.1:0-1156 GCF_000317375.1 Microtus ochrogaster
ATCTGTAAAGAGGTCTGGCGCCCTCTTCTGGCCTTCAGGCATACAGACAGAATATTGTATACATAATAAATAAATAAATATGTTTTAAAAATTAAGAATTTAAAATGGGAAGAAATCGAGTGAGAGAAGAGAGGAGGGGAGGAGAGCAGAGAGCCCCCAGCGTACAGATGGTGGCAGGGATGTCACAGGAACTGTGCAGAGGTCGTGGGAACGGAGATGAGAGGACAAGCTGGCTCCCCAGGGCCTTGGGAACAAAGGAATGGCAGCCTGTGGGGCAAGCAGAGGAGTTGCCCTCCAGAGTGGCACAGTCTGCAGCCAGTTAGGATCAAGTGGAACTTTCTGAGGGGGTCTTCAGGGGTCGCTTCCTCCTGCCTTGCCTCCCTCCTGTCCCTCTCTGTCGTTTGGCTGTCCGTGGGTCCTGGGCTGTGGCAGGTGGTACAGGGCTACAGGTGCTTGTCCCGATTGGGGCAGGTGCCACTAGCAGGCTTTGTGGGGTCCCCTCCCAACCCTCCATCACGGCTGCATCTGTCTCTTTCTCCACAGGGGGAGGGGTTGCACCAACTACGCGAGGCTTTGAAGATTTTAGCTGAGAGGGTTTTAATCTTGGAAACAATGATTGGGCTTTATGGTGAGTAGAGACAGACAGACGGCCGGCCAGCCCAGCCCCTGCTTACTAGCCTCCCCAAACCGTCCTGGGGTGTAACTGGCCTGAGTCCAGTTCTGAAGCTGAAGAAGCATAGGCTACAGAGGCTACCCAACCCTTCCCTGCTCTACAGGGGAAGGTCCTGCACCTGGACCCATCGTGTGCCTCTCTCTAGACAGTGTGGGTGATATAGTTACAGGACTTCAGGAACGTGGAGACAGAGGAGGATGAGATTTGCAAGGAGTTATGGGCAATGAAACCAGATTCCTAAGCCAAGTGTGGTGGCATATGGTTTTGATCCCAGTACTTGAGAGTCAGAGCCAGGAGGATCTCTGTGAGTTCAAGGCCATCCTGGTCTTGTTCGTCAAGTGAGTTCCAGGACAGCCAAGGCCATTACAGAGAAACCCTGTCTCAGAAAGGAAAGAAGGGAGGGAAGGAGGGAAGGAGGGAGGGAGGGAAGGAGGAAGGAAGGAAGGAAGGAAGGAAGGAAGGAAGGAAGGAAGGAAGGAAGGA
>NW_004954345.1:0-1155 GCF_000317375.1 Microtus ochrogaster
CTACTACTGATTCACCAGACTGTGAGCAAGCACCCTCAGGCAATGCCACCATCCCTTTGATGACATAATGGTTTGTACCATCTGGCCAAGCGCCCATGTACACCCTTCCGTCAGTTCCATCTTCTCAGGCATTTGGTCACCGCAATGGGAAAAGTAAGTAACAGAGGATTCCTATAGTTACTTGAAGAGGTTAGTAGAAGAAGAAAGTGAATTGTGGGTTTTGCAAAAATGGGGTCTCTGAAGATAGGAAGTTCAAAAATCCATGCTGTAGACTCCACAGGCCCCCATGGTTGACAAGCAGCAGAGAGAAGCTGAGACACCCCCTCCCTTACAGCTTGAAGGGTTTGCCGGTACCTTTAAGACTACAGGAAGTACAGGCGGATCTCTGTGAGTTCGAGACCAGCCTGGTCTACAGAGCGAGTTCCAGGACAGGCTCCAAAGCCACAGAGAAACCCTGTCTCAAAAAACCGAAAAAAAAAAGAGAGAGAGAGAGATATTTTGTTTTGTTCTCAAGACAGATTCTCTCTGATTCAGGCTATCTAATTTAGAGCTCTCTCTTGCTATCACAGGCTGTCCTTCAATGTATGACCCTCCTACTCCAGCCACTTTCTGGCCTCTACATGTGTCAGACATGCATGTGGTGTACAGGCACACATGTAGGCAAAACACTCACACATATTCAATTTTTTGGAAATTCAGTATCTGGAACTATCATCTGGATGGGTCCTAAATGGAATCATAATTATTTTTTTTTCTTTTGGAATCATAATTATTCTTTTGTTTTATTCTGCATGTGTCTGGGGCAGGGGCGACACCCAGGGCCTTCAGTATGCTAGGCAAGCACTCTAGCACTGAGCTTCAGAACCAGCCCCTACAGTGTTTTCTTTTTCAATTTTAAAATTTATTTTATGTGCCGGGCGATGGTGGCGCACGCCTTTAATCCCAGCACTTGGGAGGCAGAGGCAGGCGGATCTCTGTGAGTTCGAGACCAGCCTGGTCTAACAGAGCTAGTGCCAGGACAGGCTCCAAAGCCACAGAAAAACCCTGTCTCGAAAAACCAAAAAAAAAAAAAAAAAGTAAAATTTATTTTATGTGAAGCCGTGTGATGGTGGCACACACCTTTAATCCCAGCACTCGGGAGGCAGAGGCAGGCAT
>NW_004954346.1:0-1155 GCF_000317375.1 Microtus ochrogaster
AACCCATTTCTATTACTCTATGTATCACCACCAGTAAGATTCTGGCATCTTTCTCCTTCGGCAGCTACATGGCATCTCTCTGACTCTGCCTTCTTTCTTCCTGCATTCAGTTTTGTTTTCCCACATAGCTCTATTCTGCATTCTCATAGGTCAAAGAAGCTTCTTTATTAATCAATGGTAATAAAACATATTCACAGCATACAGAGGGAAATCACACATCAATATTCCTTATTCTGTCACAAGGTGATACCTTTATATTAGCGCAGTATATTCATCTCCTGCTCCCTGTGTGACTGACTGGTGACTCTGGACTCTACCTTTCTCCTTACAGCATTTTCAGTTTGTTTTCCCATCTAAACTTATCCTGTTCAGCTATTGGTCAGTCAGCTTCTTTATTAAACCAATCACAGTGACAAATGCAGGATGAGCAAGCCTTGAGGATTGAGCCAGCAAGCAGCACCCTTCTATTACCTTGCTTCAGTTTCTGCCTTGAGTTGCTTCAGTGATAGAGTGTGACCTGAGAAAAGAGACAAACCCATTCTTTCCAGGTTGCTTTTGGTCCTGTCACAGCAACAGAAATTTTAACTAAGACAGGAATTTAACTCATGATTCTCCTGCCTTCACTTCCCAAGTGCTGGGATTATAGGCATGGGCTGCCATAAACCTTTTTTTTTAAATTCATCCTGAAGTGAAAATAGGCATATAGACCACATTTATTTCTTATTACTGGAAGGGGAACCCATTCTTTCATGTATCACAAGTAACATAAGATGCAGTGTGTTTAATATCAGAGCTACTCTTGTGCTCTGAAAAGAAGCCAGAGTTGGAGCTCTCAGAAGATATGGACATGATGACTTAGAAAAGTGAAATCCTGCCGGGCGGTGGTTGTACACACCTTTAATCCCAGCACTTGGGAGGCAGAGATAGGTGAATCTGAGTCTGAGGCCAGTCTGGTCTACAGAGTGGGTGCCAGGACAGCCACTGTTCCAGTGAATCACTGTCTCAAAAAACTGAAAAAAGGAAAATTGAAATGCTGTCAGATCTCATGTCAAATTTCAAATGTCACAACATCAGAACAGATCTAGGTGATACTGTTTTGAAGACAGTTCCATCTGTAGTAATTTTATGAGTTCTCTAGGCTTGTGTGAGTTTTTT
>NW_004954347.1:0-1155 GCF_000317375.1 Microtus ochrogaster
CACTTCTATTAAATGGGCTCCTATTATGGCCTCAGGGGATGGGCAGAGGGGATGGAGTAGGTCTTTTTGTTTGCTTAGATAGGGTCTCATGTAGCCTCATACAAAGACTGTGTAGGCAAGTATGAACTTGAACTCCTAATCTTCCTGCCCGTACCTCCCAAGTGCATGCACACTAGGCCTGGTTTATATACTGCCGGAGATAGAACCCAGGGCTTTATACACGCTAGGCAGGTACTTTACCAACTGAGCCGCATCTCTAGCCCTGGAGTTTTGTTGTGTGTCTTCTTTCTCTCTCACCTCTTAAGCTGAGCATAGCTGATAGGACAGCAAATTGAATAAATAGAACGAGACAGGGTCACATCACTCAACCAGTGCTCCAGGCACCATTCTTGTAATCTGGCTGCTAGAGCATGGGTCCTGGAGCCAGCCAGAGGTATTCTGGGTGTCCTTGGTCACCTGCTTGTGGAAATTCCATTGCATTGATGGGGATTCCAGACTGGCAGGCCCAGTCAGCCCTGGGCTTAGATCTAACTGGTGTCACAGGCAGCGTCTGCCTTAGAAACTGCAGTCTAGGAAGCCATACTTACGTGGGTCACATGAGGCTGAGAGAATGTCACCAGTTCATCTGGGATAGCTGTAGTGATGCCTGGTTCTGATTGTCTCCCAACACCAACTTAGAAATGAGTGCTAGGTTGGCATTTGGCTCTTGGGCCATGTGGAGGTCAGCAGTCAGGTGGTGAGAAGTCCTTCACTGTGGACCTACGATATGGTGAAAATTGTGTGCTATGGCTTTGGCATAAGGCCTGACTCTGCTCTCTGGTGCTGGTGTGAGGGTGTTAGCCCATTAGAAGAGGGCTTTGAGGCTTAGGAAGAGCGGTTGTGACTGGATCACACAGGTGGGGCTTTATCCCACGCTGCCTTAACTTCAGCATCACAGTCTTGGGGACTTGGGCTTCCTACCCATCTTGCAGACCTGAGGTGGAGTGGGTTTTCTAGCATGGGGCCTTCTGTGTACTGGTGGGTCCTGACCTTACTCTTGTCTGGAGTACCTGGCTGGTGAGTGCTGTGGTGTGGGGCAGCTTTGCTGTGTTGAGACTGAGGGAAGGCTTATAATGTGCTCTGTGCTACAAGGTGGAGAAAGGGGTGAGGGAGGTG
>NW_004954348.1:0-1154 GCF_000317375.1 Microtus ochrogaster
AAACAGATGCCATGTAGTTGACGAAGAAGAAAAATGTCAAAACCTTACCAGTAAGTCACAGCCTCGTGACGATACACAAATGAATAGAAATGGGTTAATTTAAGATATAAGAGCTAGCTAGGAATATGTCTAAGTTGTTGACCAAACAGTGTTGTAATTAATAAAGTTTTGTGTAATTATTTGGGTATGGACTGCCAGTAAACTAAAACAGAGTCTCTGGCTACAATGATCAACCTTACAAACCAAGCAGTGCTGGCACACACCTTTAATTCCGGTAGCCACAGTAGTTTGCCATAGAAACCGGTGGTAGTAGTGTATACCTTTTATCCCAGAACTAGAGAGGAATATAGGATGGGAGGAGACAATACTCAAGCACAGTCTCATTCTAAGATTCCTGAAGGCGGTATCACCATTTCAGACTGAAGTAGAGGTAAGATCCAGTGGAACCTCAATTTCTTTCTCTGGGTTTTTATTAATCATGCTACACACAGATCAATAATTGTAAAAGCAATTGAAAATATGCTTCTCCTTTCTTTGTCTAGCCTATTTGAAAGCAATCGATTTGGCTATCTATCTATCTATCTATCTATCTATCTATCTATCTATCTATCTATCTATCATCTACCTACCTGTCATCTAGCTATGGTCTACCTCTATTGCTGGGCCTATTGTTTAGAAAGAGGTATCTGTTGTGGGATATTTTTCCTCTTTCTCTTCTGGCTTTTGGGGGGCCCACCACACAGCTCCCAAATAAATCACACATGAAGGCTTACTCTTAGTTATGAATGCCAGGCCTTAGCTTGGCTTGTCTCTTGCCAACTTTTCTTAAGTTAAATTATTCTATGTATCTTTGGTCGTGGAGCATTTATATTTCTCTATTCTTGTATACCTTTTCTTTCCTTCTTACTCTGTGTGTGGTTGTGTAGCTGAGTGGTTCAGTGGTTGGCCCCTGACAGCCTCCACCTTCCTCTCTCCTTCCCAGATCTTTTCTTTCTCAAGATTTCTCCCCCTATTTACCCTCTTCTGACTCTATTGTCTGCTCAGATTTTTATTAGAGCATTGCGTGTTTTAGACAGGTACAGTAACACAGCTCCATAGAGTTAAACAAATGTAACATAAACAAAATTAATACACCTTAAAATAATATTCTACAA
>NW_004954349.1:0-1154 GCF_000317375.1 Microtus ochrogaster
TATATATATTAACACCCAGAGTTGTACAGTCTTAGTATTTTTTACTGTGCATAAATTTTGACAGTAAAAAGATTACAATTATATCTAAAAGAATAAATGAAGAAACCATAATCATCCCAAAACTTATTTGGTTAATGTGTATCTGTTTTATTGCTCCCTGTGCTTTACTGTATCTTAAGTATGACTTAGGTAAAAACCTTACAATTAAAAGCTATTAGTCCATTCTCAGTCACCTGAGACCTGTGTGCTGTTTCTTGTTCACCGCCTGAGGCTAAGCAGTATTCATGAGAATTCAGACATGACCTGAGCTTATAGCAACTAACTTTTGATATATTCTCATATTGCTACATTGATGCCTTAATGCTCAAATAACAGCAATAATTCTAAATTTGTTCTTTATTTTTAAATGTGTGAGTTTTCTGTCTCAATGTGTATTGCACATCTATGTACATTGCCTGTGGAATCCAGAAGAAGGTGCTGGACCCTCTGGAACTAAAGCTAAGGACACTGGTGAGCCACCTTGTGGATGCTGGGAACCAAACTTGAGTCCTCTGCAAAAGAAACAACACTTTTAACTGCTCAGCCATCTCCCCAGCCCCCAAAAGTGATGACTCTATAGGCATAATTTTTCTTCATACTTATTTTCACCGTCAGAGATTTCAATTTTTTTTCTGTCGTTTACAGCTGAAGCATTTAGGTAATATAACAATTTTGCTTATCAAGTCATTTCCTAAGTGGGGGTTGGTTTGGCACTAGGTATAACATTAAGTACCATCAACCAGTGTGAAAGGACATGATGTGGATATGAGTTCTAAGTGTTGAACTGAAACCAACTGCAGAGCCCCTGATATCACAGCACACTGCAGGTTTGTTGGCAGTTATTGTGGAGGAGAGCAGCGGGGAACCTGAGTCACCACACGGCACATACCATCGAATTACAGACATGCCAGATTCTCTGAGTCTAAATTTAATTTGACGTTTGATTCAATGGAGCAAGTACATATTATTTATAAGTATGAAGAGTCCATCCTCATTTTATATCCACACATAGATATTTAAATAGCGTTTTCCTTACAATCCTATATGTCAATGCTAGGGATTCAGGGGAATTCTTTGTCATTTTACATAGCATAGCCTCTGATCTAAAGCCATTT
>NW_004954350.1:0-1154 GCF_000317375.1 Microtus ochrogaster
TATTTAATTTCTTCCCTTTATTCACAGCAGCGAAAAGGACTTGAAATCATGCAGGGACAGAGGTAGCATTTCCTTTGAAAGCCCTAGCCAGACATTAATACTCCCAGGAGCAGGGTGGGGATGCTTTCGGTTTGGTGTGGGAAGGCTTTATTTACTGTAATACTAGAAATGTCCTTATTCTTGACTGGTATCGCTAGAACTATGATGTAACGCTGGAGTCAATTATTTGAAATTATAGTGCCTGGAACAATTAGACTCCTGCTCCCATGGTAGTGAACTGAAAATTGAACGGAGGCTGAAACGGAACTAGTTTATAGCTGGCTGAAGGTAGCTATACAGGAGCAGCATGACGGCTGCCTTTTTCAAGAGCTGGAGCTTTTAGGTACTGTTACTGCTAATTACTTTAGGTGAGGAACACTATAGCTGTCAAACTTCACAATCAACTCTGGCTTTGAACTAGCTCCAGCAGAAATGCTTGAGTAGTCAGGAAGCATTTCTTTCACTTGCCATTTCATAGAGGTGCTAAATGCAAGAATGTAGGCAGTCAGACTCATTGTGTTCAGTCCCCTTTCCAGGCTGATTCAATAGCATTTGGTCTGATGGGAAGGTTTTGAACTTCCCTGCTATACATAGCCCCAGCATTTTCAGTGCTGAAATGCATCTCCAATTGGGCCTACTGTACATCTCATTTGCCTAAAGAGTTTATAGGATGAGATCATGAGCAGCACGATCTATAAATGAGCCCCTGACAAGGAGGAAATGTCAGCCAGAGATGCTGATTCTAAGAAGTGATACCTGAAGCTGACTCATAAGGGTTTCGAATCCTGGGCCTGTCTCATCAGCAAAGCAGGTGGCCCAGGCAACAGGAAGGAAGTCAGCTCCCGCTCTCTTCTTGGCTGGCAGCCCTCTACTGTATGGTAGCATTTACTAGTCCTACTTATACCCACTCTTTAGGTGCATCCTACTTACACACGTTCTCCTTGGTCCAAACGCTGTGATAAGTTTGTTTCAATCCTTCATTTACAGCAAGTTCATCATTGATAGATTATCAGTGTGCTACTATCTCTTTAAGAGGGGACTTCATGTATCAGCAGAGACCAGTGTAAGGTGAAGATTTATACTGGAATTTCCCTTTAATCCAAAGTACTAGGGCA
>NW_004954351.1:0-1154 GCF_000317375.1 Microtus ochrogaster
AGTAGACTTTTCCATTATCCAATGTCTTTCTGCAGCCCTTGTTCCCTTCTCATTAGCATTGAGAAAATTCAAGATTAACACAGCATTATGTAACCTATTTCGGGGGTGTTTTTCACCCCTTTCTGTTTGTTCAACATATCCTTTATAGTTCGATTTGATGTTTCTGTGACTGCTTGACCTGTAAGATTGTATGGTATACCTGTAACATGCTTGATATTGTAATAATCAAAAAAAGTTTCATTTCCCTAGAGACATAAGCAGGACCATTATTCATCTTTATTTGTGTAGGTATACCCATGATAGCCATGACTTCTAATAAATGAATGATTACTGAATCAGCTTTTTCTGAATATAAAGCAATTGCCCACTGAAAGCCTGAATAACTGTCAATGGTGTGATGAACATATTTTAATTTGCCAAATTCTGCAAAGTGGAACACATCCATCTGCCCGATTTCATTCCTATGGGTGCCCTTTGGATTACCCCTTGCAGACAGTGGCATTTGTTTATAGAAAGAGCAGGTAGGGCATTTTTTTACAATCTCCGTAGCTTGTTGCCATGTAATAGAAAACTCTTTCTTCAAACCTTTGCTATTAACATGATGTTTTCTTTTTTGAAATTCAGAGGCTTGTAGCACACTACCAATCAATAATTGATCAATTTCTCCATTACCTTGTGCTTGAGGACCTGGCAGACACGTATGGGATCGGATGTGTGTTATATACATAGGACAAAGCCTGTTCCTGATCAAATCTTAAACCTGGATAAACAATGAAGTTAGTTCTGTATCATCAGGTATAAATTCATCAGTTTCAATATATAAAATAACTCTTTCTGCATATTGTGAATCAGTAGCTACATGAATAGTTTCTTTAAAATCCCTTAGCACCATAAGAATGACATATAATTCCACCTTCTGGACAGAATCGTAAGGACTTTGTTCTACCTTACCCAAGTCTTCTGATTTGTAACCTGCCTTCCCTGATTTATTGGCATCAGTATAAAATGTACAGACTCCAGTTATTGGAGAATCAAGGACGATTCAAGGAAGAATCCAAGAAGTTCTCTTTATGAAGTTAAGCCTCTTGCTTTTTGGATAGTTGTTATTAATGTCTCCCAAAAAATTAGCACAAGCTCTTTGCCATGGTTCATTA
>NW_004954352.1:0-1154 GCF_000317375.1 Microtus ochrogaster
TTCTTTTATTCAGTGCTCCAAACTAAGAGCCTTTTTTGAGTTCTGTTTGGAGGTTAGTTAGTTTTCAATGCATGCTGCAAGGGAAGGTACACTATCAGCCTAAGGCTGTTCTGTTAATTGTGGTATACGCTAAGCTTATACCTGATCTCAAAATTTTATCTGATCGCAGGGTCAAGCATCCTCTGAATAGGATTGCTTTCCCTTTGTCTTTGACTAGAGGTCTGCAAAGCACTCTTTGTTTCACGGACATGCTAGATCAAACCTGGATCAAAGGGAGAAATTTATACTTTCTTTCATATGAAGCCAATGCTGTTGATCATCTCAATTTAGCAGGTGATGCCGCTTCCATGATCTATAAACAAACCACACTGCAGCTGTGCTCTCTTTCTTCAAGTCAGTGAGGAACCAGAAGTGAAGAGGATAAAGGCTTCCATCTGCTGAGCCCTGTTTTGTGGTACTTGCCTGAATGGATGTTAGACGGTCTCAAGGAAGAAGATATGAAATAGAATTTCCAAAGCAGTGGATTAACATGAATTAGAATGAGGTTAAAGATCAAAAGCCCAAAGTGTTTATTAAGTCTTTTTAATCAGTATCCAAAAAGAATTCCATTAAATATAATGCCATGGAATCAAGCTAAGGAGACACCTAGCTTCCCTCCGCTTCACAAAATCACAGTTGATTTGAGACACGCAAGAGGTAACTGCACACCTTTACCATCTGATGCAGAGATTCAATCCTGTGTCTTCAATACTACTGAAATTCTATAGATCACACTAATGCAGTGTCAAAGCATGGATATCCATCCTCAGTTCTTAAATAGTCTGTTTTTCATAATATTAATCATGTAATCCTTCAAACAGTTTACACAGATGTCAACTATTGTTTGTACATAGTACATGAGAAATTCCGATACAGCTGTGATTAACTAAAACGCATTTAAGTCTTAAATCCATGTAAACACAGAACTGGCTTAAGATACATTATACTTAGACAAATCCAGTTCACATTTTCATTTGAGTCAAACCTCTGTTACTAAAATAAAATAGTAATATTTTTAATGCTGAGCTTGATGTCATTGATAGGTTATTTCCTATCACTGTCATTGATGTCATTTCCTTGATTTCATTGATAGGTTATTTCCTATTGCTACTTGC
>NW_004954353.1:0-1154 GCF_000317375.1 Microtus ochrogaster
ATAAAACCGGACTCTCTGAACATGGCGAACAATGAGGGCTGATGAGAAGCCAAGGACAATGGCATAGGGTTTCGATCCTACTTAATGTTCTGGCTTTGTGGGAGCTTAGCCAGTTTGGATGTTCACCTTCCTAGATATGGACGGAGAGGGGAGGACCTTGGACTTGCCACAGAGCAGGGAACCCTGACTGCTCTTTGGACTGGAGAGGTAGGGGGAGAGAATTGGGGGGAGGGGTAGAAAAGTGGGAGGAGGGGGAGGGAAATGGGAGGCTGGAAAATTTTATTTACTTTTCTCAATAAAAAAAAATTAAAAAAAGATTTACAATCATGTAAAATAATCAATAACACATTTTGGGATCTCAACTTCTCAAAGTCTGTTTTAGAATTCGACATAGCTTCTTGAAAAAAAATTGACAGTAAAGATTAAAAACTAAAAATTTCCAAGTCATTTATTCAACAACTTATATTTAAGAATGTATCATAAACATAACATTTTAAAAGGTTACAATATATGTTGAATTGAATAGAGGTTGATAAGAATGTTATCATGGAGCATAAAAATTTAATTTTTAAAACACTCTAGTCAATTTTCGGGTTATCATGCTTTTTATTTATTCTTTTCCTAGTTTTAACTTATTTTCTATAACAATTATCAAACCTGGCAAAACATGAAAAAGGCAAGCAAAACACTATTAATGCCCCCCAAAAAACAAAGACAAAGAAAAGAAATTAATATTTGGAGATTGAAAGAAGATGGAAAACACCATAACATTACTATTGAAAATGTGATCAAAGATACTCCAGTAAAGAATTTTGCACTGATGAGAAGCCAAGGGCAATGGCACGGGGTTTTGATCCTACTTAAAGTGCTGGCTTTGTGGGAGCCTAGCCAGTTTGGATGTTCACCTTCCTAAATATGAACAGAGGGGGGAGGACCTAGGACTTACCACAGGGCAGGGAACCCTGACTGCTCTTTGGACTGGAGAGGGAGGGGGAAAGGAGTGGGGGGAGGGGGAGAAGGGTGGGAGGAGGGGGAGAAGGGTGGGAGGAGGGGGAGAGTAATGGGAGGCTGGGAGGAGGCGGAAACTTGTTTTCTTTACTTTTCTCAATAAAAAAAAAGAAAAAAAGAGTTGCAAGTCAATTCTTAGTTCTACT
>NW_004954354.1:0-1154 GCF_000317375.1 Microtus ochrogaster
GGTCCACACAAACTCTCTAGGACAAGAATACACCTCCCAGATTAGCAGCAAGAGAACCTGGAAAACTTGGAGCCAGACACTGGCTGAGGTCTCTGTGGGCCAGGGGAACATTGCTTTAGAAGTCAGATAGAGTCATCAAAAGACTGAGGTAAACATTTGAGTGGTAAGTAGGAAAGCAGGAAAATGTGTAGAACTCTGAGAGGAAGATGGAAAAGAGAGAGCTCAGGCAGGAAGCTGAAGATCAGCCTGCCTCAGCGGATGGGGAGGGGAATGGGCGTGGCTTGTCCCTTAAAGGGACAGGAAAGCACAACAAAAGGTCCTACAGACACGTCTAGGGACCAGTCTGAGTGAAGACAGTTCTTCAATTAAGGTTCCCCTTTGCCAGGTGGGTCAAGTGGACAACCAAGTGTAGGCATCAGTTTACACAGGTAAACTGTTTGAGAGGCATTGTGGGTAGAAGAAATAAACAGCCTTGGGGACCAGAACCAAGGTCCTTCCCTACTTATTTACGTCATGATCTTGAGCGTCAAGCAAATGTTGTAACGTGCCTGGGTCTCTTTGAAACTGTCATCATTATATTTACTCCTGGGAATTAAGACCCAAAGAACACAATCGAGGTACCGTTTATACTATACTCAAGTTATTGTTTTGTCTTTAACGTAAAATGGATAAATTGACAATAAGTGATTTTGTCTTAATGATTCAGAGTTCCAGGTTAACATTGGCTTAGACCTGGTAATCAACAATAACTAAGGAGACTCCAGAGAACGTTTAGTAGTAGGTGGAGAATAAAGCTAACATGGCATAGAAACACTGGGGAGGATCCTTGAGAGTGGATGGACAAAGAATGTCTATCTGAAGAAAGCCTGAGATCTGGTGCTGGTGATGAACCATTTAAATACCTGAAACGGGATGAAGATGCCCAGGTCTTGTAGGCATGAACTCGGTCTGCTGAAAGAAGCGGGACTGGAAAGAGGCACTAGGTACCGCAGTTGATACGGAAAGAGCGACTGAGGGCCACTTTGAAAATGTGCTACCGGGTCTTTTCCATCTTCCTCTCGGAGAGGCAGCTTCATTTCTGCCTCTCTCCCCACTTCTGTGCTTCCCCCCTTCTCTCTCTCTCTCTCTCTCTCTCTCTCTCTCCCTCTCCCTCT
>NW_004954355.1:0-1154 GCF_000317375.1 Microtus ochrogaster
TGTGTGTGTGTGTGTGTGTATGAGAAAAAGAGAGAGGGAGAGAGAGAGAAGATAGAGGAGTCAATGAAATAATCGCTGAGCTTAGCTGGTTTTATATTTTGATGGGAAGGCAGCCTCTCTTAGAGGGTTTTGAGAATCAGACAGGAGAACCAGCCCTGGGTCTTCTAAGGACTTTCAACGTTTATTTGGAACTTGTGAGAGGAGAGTCTCTGTTGACCTAGTAAATCAATCCAGGGGTTTGTGAGCGCATGTCTTGAGAAAATGCCAACAATCTTAGCGTTTCGTTTGGAGGCGGTATTTACCATATTGTTATATTCTAGCGTGTTCATTGGCTAGTTAATCTGAAATTTGCTGGTGTTTATTTAGATCGTGATAAACAGGTTAATGATGTGGTTTTAGTCTTTCATTATTGTCGCAAGGGCGGCTTCATGTTAAGTAGGCGGTTACTTTTTCACTTGACCTTATACAAACATTGACTGAAGCGTTCTGTGAGCCAGCATGGGTTTACCACCAGGAATGCACATAGCATAAATCTGAGTTTTTCTGCACTAACGTCTGTGAGCATTTATGATAAACTTTGGCTTCAAAATTAGATTGTCAACAGATGGGGAATGCACATCCCGAAGACGCACAGGATGCAGACGATCATTAGGAGGAGAGACTTGGGAATTCGGGTCCGTTCCCTACCTTGCTTTTTAGTTCTGTTGGAGGGTGGTTTGCAAGCGAACTGTCAGCTCTTCATTAGCAATGCTAAGTTATGCTTTTAAAACTTAATCCCGACTCAATAAAGACGGCACTATAGTTTGATTACAGGGTGAAAACCTCAACGGGCAATTTGGTTTCATTTTCTCTACCCTTGACCTTTTGGTGACACTCACAGCTTGTGGCAAGGTGTAACCCACATTAGAGAGTTGAATTAAGGGCAGGCTGGCACCAGCAGGGATCTAACTCACAGAGAGCACTGCCGTCAATCAGACTTGTGGCTCAGGGGCTCAATCTTCAGTTTCTGGGGGGGGGGGGGGTGTGTGTGGTCCAGCTCTCCCAGCGCAGCAAGCACCTTGTACAAACGAGAGCCGTCCTGGATGGCTCGTGTGTGGCGGCCCTTGCTCAGAACTATGTGCTTGTCGTTGACTGTAGGAGTAAACACTTCTGAG
>NW_004954356.1:0-1153 GCF_000317375.1 Microtus ochrogaster
TTAAATACATGTATTTAAATATATACATGTCTAAATCTGAGGTATTGTCATTTAATACATGAAAAATAATGTTTTAAAAATAAGATCAACAAGACAAAATGGCAGCCTACAGAATGAGAAAAGATCTTCACCAACCCATCAGACAAAAGATTGATCTCCAAAATATACAAAAAAAAAACAAATAATCCAATAAAAAATGAGGTGCAACCTAAATAGAGAACTCTCAACAGAGGAATCTAAAATAGCTAAAAGACAGTTAAGGAAATGCTCAACATTTAGTCATCAGAGAAATGCAAATCAAAACAATTCTGAGATTCCATCTTATACCTGTAATAATGGTCAAGATCAAAAACACTGATGACAACTTATGCTGGAGAGGATGTGGAGAAAGGGGAACACTCCTGCATTGCTGGTGGGAGTACAAACTGGCACAGCTCCTTTGGAAATTTCTCAGAAAAGTAGGAAACAACCTTCCTCAAGACCCAGCAATACCACCTTTGCGTATATACCCAAAGGATGCTCAATCATACCACAAGGACATGTGCCCAACTATGTTTAAAGCAGCATTTTTTTGTCATAGCCAGAACCTGGAAACAACCTAAATGTAAGGAAACTGTGGTACATTTACACAATGGAGAACTACACAGCAGAAAAAATGGAGGGAGCTAGAAAACATCATATTGAGTGAGGTAACCCAGACCTAGAAAGACAAATAAAAAAAACAGCCAACAAACCACAATCCCAGAGAACGTACACAACAATGAGGACCCTAAGAAAAACATACATGGATCTAATCTATATGGGAAGTAGAAAAACACAAGACCATCTGAGTAAATTGGGAGCATGGGGACCATAGGAGAGGATAGAAGAGGATGGATGGGAGAGGAAGGGAGGGGAGTAGAGAAAAATGTATAGCTCAATAAATTCAATTAAAAAATAAGATATATTTTTATTCTTATACATGTTCTAACAGAATACTAAATGAAAGGTATGAAAAACTTTACACAAACTTTATAGTTTATTTATTTATTTATTTATTAAAGATTTCTGTCTCTTCCCCGCCACCGCCTCCCATTTCCCTCCTCCTCCCCCAATTAAGTCCCCCCTCCTCAGCCCGAAAAGCAATCAGGGTTCTCTGTCCTGTGGGAAGTCC
>NW_004954357.1:0-1153 GCF_000317375.1 Microtus ochrogaster
AAACCAAAAAAAAAAAAAAAAATTAGGAAATAAAAGCAACATGCAGCAAGCCAACAGTCAATATCAAATTAAATGTAGAAAAATTCAAAGGGATTCCACTAAAATCAGGAGCAAGACAAACTGCCCACTCTTTCCATATTTCTTCAGCACAGTTCATGAAGTTCTGCCTAGAGCAATAAACAACAAAAAGGAGAGCAAGAAGATTCAAATTGGGAAAAAAATCAAGCTTTTGTTATTTGCAGATGACATGGTGGTATATATAAATTTCCTGAAAAACTCTACCAGGGAACTCCTACAGCTGATAAACATCTTCAGTATGCTGGGCAGTGGTGGCACCTGCCTTTAATCCCGGCACTCGGGAAGCAGAGGCAGGCAGATCTTTATGAGTCCTAGGTCAGCATGGTCTAAAACAGCTAGTTCCAAGACAGGCCCCAAAGATATATAGAGAAACCCTGTTTTGAAAAACAAAACCAAAAATTAAAATATAATGTCAGTAATGGAGCAGGATACAAAATCAACTTTAAAAAAATCAGTAGTTTTCTTATACACAAATGATAAAGAAGCTGAGAAATAAATCAGAGAAACATCACCCTTCACAATAGCCAGAAATAACCAAAAATATCTGGGGATTACACTAACCAAAGACGTGAAAGACCTAGTTGACAAAAACTTCAAATATTTGAAGAAAGAATATGAAGAAGATACAAGAAAATGGAAATATCTCCTGTGCTCTTTGATAGATAGGACCAACATAATAAAATTGCCAACCCTACCAAAAGCATTCTATAGATTCAATACCAACCCCATCAAAATCCCAAAACAATGCTTCACAGAACTAGAAAGAACAATACTCAACTTCATATGGAAAAACAAAAAAACAAGGATAGCCAAAATAATCCTGTACATTAAAGGAACTTCCAGAGGGATCACTATCCTTGACATCAAGATTTATTACAGAGCTACAGTAATGAAAACAGCTTGGTATTGGTATAAGATCAGGGCAGTTTAGCAATGGAATCAAATCAAAGACCCAGATATTAATCCACACACCTATGAACACCTGATTTTTGACAAAGAAGCTAAAATTATACAATGGAAAAAAGAAAGCATCTTCAACAAATGGTTCTGGCATAAATGGATGTCAACATGTAGA
>NW_004954358.1:0-1153 GCF_000317375.1 Microtus ochrogaster
ACTCTCTCTCTCTCTCTCTCTCTCTCTCTCTCTCTCTCTCTCTCTCTCTCCAGTGATCAGCCCTTCACTGAAGGAATTTGTGCTAAAGTCATCTCAGATTTTCTACAACAGGCTGGGTGGTGGCTCATTTTTTTTTTTTTAATCACAGCACTTGGGAGGCAGAGGTAGACAGATCTCTGTGAGTTCAAGGCCAGCCTGATCTACAATAGTTAATTCTGGGACAGGCTCCAAAACTACAAAGAAACCCTGCCCCCCCCCAAAAAAAAATAAAATCAAAACAAAATTTTCTACAATAGAATCTTCAACGCCTGTATCAAAGAGATACCACTTCCACCAGATACAGTCTTCTGCCCAGCCTGTTCCTCCTGCATTGGTTGGCTACTTGGGCGCAAGAGGAACTACAATGTGTAACTTATAATCATGTTCAGGAAGAATCTCATTAAAACAGATACTTTTGCCAAGAGAAGCCTAAATCCCAGCATCATCTCCATCTTGTAACCTTGTGAAGCATGTCCTATTCAATGAATTCAGCATAAATCTTATTTTTCTTTTCAGGGTTCTCATTTATTTAAAACACATTGGTTATAAAAATCCACAAATTCCCCTTGATGATTTCTTTTTTATGCTAGGTGGCATATTCTCTGCTTCTGGGCTTCCTTGGTGCCTATTTTTGCTGACCAATAACTAACGGACACAATGCTCTTGACTGCCTTCTCATCTGAATTTAGACCCCCATCAGAACTGCCATGACAACCTCTCCTCCCTAGGACAAAGCCACTTTGTATCTCCAGCAAAATGGGCTAAAAATTAAGCACAGAATTCAGAGATAGCTGAGTAAGAAATTTTAAAGTGTTTGTCTGCTCTCATTTCAGAGAAATGCTATATTTTCATTTTTATTTTTTGCCTAAAGAACAAGATGATGTTATCTGGCTTCTTCCCCCCCCCCACCCCGGTGCTATTGGACAGAAAGTGTGTGGATACATGAGTTTGAATCACATATCCTGATGTAAAAACATGACTCACTAGAGTTGACTATATTATAATTAGAATCATACTAATATTTTTAGCTAAGTAATATTCAGGGCATAATCACCAGAATATCTCTCTCTCTCTCTCTCTCTCTCTCTCTCTCTCTCTCTCTCTCTCTCTCTCT
>NW_004954359.1:0-1153 GCF_000317375.1 Microtus ochrogaster
AATAACAGGCAGTTGCGAGTCACCCATCCAGGTTCTGGGATAGATCTCACATCCTCTATAGGAGCAGTCAACCACCTAAGTGCTGAACCCTCTCTTCAGTGCCAAATTCAATTTCTTTATAATAAGTGTAATTTTTTTCTCTTGAGGTGGCCAACAATTGAAATATAAAGCATATGCTGTAAACCCAAATAGAGAGACAGAAATCTAAGAACTTCAACACTGGCCTCAGCAACACTGTAAGTTCAAAGCCAGCCTGGGATATATAAGACAGAAGGTTTCAAAAATTACAAAAGAAATAAACCAAACAAACAATCATACTTAGGAAATGAGCCATCAGTATTTAGCTTTACATGAAAACAGGAATCCTGAGGACGTACTGTAACAGTGTTCACTGAGCATGTCCCAAGTGTTAGAATCTCAGTGCACAGTAGGTCCTGATATGCAGGACCTGATATCCAGAAGGGACTGCAATATGTATCTTGCATTGGGGAACACAGAGAAGGCCTGTGAAATGTGAACCCCATGGCATGTGGAGTTCTTTGCAGGCAGTCAGAACGGCTGAGAAGCCTTGCTCTAGTTCCTTGGTCTAGGAAGTAGACATGAAATGCACCATCTTCTACCACAGGGCTAGAGAAGACGAGGAAGTGCCATCTTGAAAGAATCGTGGGAAGACACCATTAGGCAAGAGGAACTGTGGAGTAAGCATTTTCCTACCGTCAAATTCTGTGCTCAGAACCACTCTCCCTAGTCACTGCTCTGCTTTATACGACAAATCTCCTAGACTGTGAGGCCGAGCTCTGGATACTCAGAATCAGGTACAGGACCTCTTTGTTTTAGAGTTTAAGGCCCAGCAGGACCCCACTTTGCTCAGTGGATTTAAAGTGGTTTTTCACTATGCCACAGGTATAAAAGATTTTGCTCTGCCAAAATTCCTTGGATGGTGTGACCATTTCCCAGGGAGACCCATTCCCATCCCTAACAACGAGACCTTGATAAAGCTACTCACTTAAGATCATCAGGATGCCCGTGAGAAGCAACAGCCCAACAGACACGGAGATTCCGATGTAGAGGCCCTTAGTGGGGATCACCAGGGGGCGGGGTGTGGGGATCTCTTCCTAAGGAAACATCAATCATTGAAGAGATGCCAAATGAG
>NW_004954360.1:0-1153 GCF_000317375.1 Microtus ochrogaster
CAATACACTTAATTAAGGCAGAGAACCCACACTACTCTTTATTTTTCCTAGAGGTCATCGTTATTTGGGTTGGCTTGTCAATAATCACCCGATTGCTGCTTCTCATTTGGGGTGCATAACAGAAAAACCTTTGCATGATCCTTAAAGGACTTTGGCCACATATTTTTCCTGACATCGGTGAAGCTGAGAGAGACAGGGCAACCTGCTAGGTTATCCTTCCCTCTGCTGTGGCAGCGAGTGGCTTCTGATCAAACTAGTCCCAGAGGGAGAAGGCATCAAACAGCTGTTGACACCCATGGATAGATATAGACACAATCAAGAAACAGCTGTCCCAGCTGCTGTGGTGCTGGACACTGTCTGTCATGGATGCATGGACTTTACCTACCCTGACTGACAGAGGGTCTTGGAGCTCATCTTTTCCCTGTGCTGGATTTTTATCACATATACAAATATCCACAAACAATATATTATATAGTTTTGGGTTTTTCTTATCTTTTTTTCTTTCTCTCATGTGTGTGTGTGTGTGTGTGTGTGTGTGTGTGTGTGTGTGTGATGGGGGCAGAAGTCAATCTTCTTCAGGTACTACCCACCTGCTTTTTGTTGTTGTTGTTGCCTTTAGTTATTTATGTGTGTGTGTGTGTGTATATACACACACACACACACACATATATATGTCTGCCTGTACGCATGTGAGTGCCAGTGCCATAGCACACATGCGGAAGTCAGAGAACAATCCTCAAAAATGGGTTTTTGACTTTCAATCAGTGGGTCCTAGGAATTGAACGCAGGTCAACAAGCTTGTCAGCAAGTGCCTTAACCGGCTGAGCCATCTCGCTGGTTGTACCTTTTTCTTTGAGGTAGGGTCTCTCACTTGGAATCCAAAGCTCTTCAATCAGGCTAAGCTGGGCTAGCCAGTGAGCCGCAGAGATCTGCCTACCTCTGTTTTCCCCGTGTTGGGATCAGAATGTATACTACCATGCTCAGCTTCTTATGAGGGTGCTGGGATTGAACTCAGGACCTTATGCACAGATGCCAAACACTTCAACTGAACATATCTCCCAGCACCAATTTTGATTTTTAAAAATGCATAGATTTGGGTATAGTAGCCCAGGCTTATAATCAAACTGCTTGGGAGGCAAAGAGGAGTTTAAAG
>NW_004954361.1:0-1152 GCF_000317375.1 Microtus ochrogaster
CATGCTTAATCTCGTATGCCGTCTTATGAAAAAAAAAAAAAAAAAAAAAGAACTGTGCAGTGTGCACAGGACAGTGGCCCTCTCTCCGTCCACAGTCATGAATGCAGACATCCAGACCGCCCGGAATGCTAGCCGTGCTGGTGCTGAGAGGCTCTGTCCAGGGAATCAGAGCAGAGAAAAAGCAGCGCTGCCCAATGTCTCAGTGCTCACGGAGCAAGTGCCCTAGTTTTCTTCATGTAAATCACCAGGTCTCGAAAGACCAGCGAACCACAGCCTTCTCTAAGTACCCAGGCCCCTTTCTCACTCATCCGGTCATAAGAAAACTTCCATTAGTCTGGTTGAGGCTCTGAAACAAAATGCTGTGACAGGCTGGGCCTCAGAAACATAAAGGCTGCTGTTACACAAGTAGGGTATCGTTGAAGTTGCTGGAACTCCCTGATGGCTGGAGCAGAATCTTCTATAACGGTTACCTTCTTTACCTCGTGCGTTTTCAAGGGAAGGAGAACTCACTAGACTGTACTCTTCTGGATGGAAATAGGTCTGTACTAGGACATTAGCATGTGGTGACCAGCACTTTGGCTTTAGAGCCATCACCATTTTACAGCATGTGCCCAGTCTTTTAGTTGTTGACACAGTCAGTTGTCCTGCTACTGCCCCCAGGACAACCTCCGCAGACTTCTTTCATTAATAAGAATAGAGTGGTATGAGAGATCACTGGGTCATTTTTCCTCTACAGAAAAGAATTTTGTTCTTAGATCAGGTGCACGCCTTTAATCCCAGCACTCGGGAAACAGAGACAGGCAGATTTCTGAGTTTACGGCCAGCTTGGTCTACATAGTGAGTTCCAGGACAGCCAGGGCTTCATAGAGAGACCCTACCTCAAAACCAAACCAAAACAAAAGCAAAACCACAAACAGAAAGAATTTTAGTCAGGCCAGTGGAGGCTTCGTTCTTCCTTAGATTTGCCTGAGAAAGCCTCAGAGTGTCATCGTCAGACAGAACCTGTCAAAATGATGTAAACTGAACACAGAGCTGGACTCCAGCAGTGCAGCAGGTGTCTGCTTGATGATGAAATGACTGAGTACAGACAGTAAATGACTGGACTCCAGCAGCGCAGCAGGGTGTCTTCTCGACAATGCGTACATGACTAAG
>NW_004954362.1:0-1152 GCF_000317375.1 Microtus ochrogaster
TGGTCCTGACTTCCTTGCTCATCTTCTCCCTCCTTCCGTTCCTCATTGGTACTTTGGGAGCTCAGTCCAGTGTTCCAGTGTGGGTCTCTGTCTCTATCTCTAAAACTACGTAAGGCATTGATTTTTAACTGTTAGGCAAAAGGTTTTGTAGAAATTAACGTTTAAAGAGCACTATACGCTAGAAGAGTCTTTTCCTGAGACTGTTAGGCAGTTGTGAATGAGGGATTATGACGAATATGGAAAAACAGTCTACGGTTGTAGTTAGCAATCCATGGCTATTCAGACCCATTGTTGTGGACTAGGAAGAGGTAACTTCCAAACTTTAATAATCATATCGATATCTATCCTAGATAGGGTTACTATTGCTGTGGACAAACACCATGACCAAAAGAAAGGAAGTCAAAATAGGAGCTCAAACAATGCAGGAACCGGGAGGCAAGAGCTGATGCAGAGACCACGGTGGAATGCTGCTTCCTAGTTAGCTCGTCAGGGCTTGCTCTGTTTAAATTTTTATGGAACCAACAGCTCCAGCCCATGAGCGGCATCACCCACAATGGCCTGGACTATAGAAAGAGTTAAGAAAATGCCTAACATGTATTCCTGCAGCCAGATATTATATAATATGGGTACATTTTCTCAACTGAGGTTCTCTCTTCTCTAATGGTAAGAGCCTGTATAAAGATGATATAAAAACCAGACTACTTAATATTTGTGTGATCGTGCTTTTCTTCCCAAGAAGGGGTCTCATATTACCTTTGATTATTAAAGTTATATGACTGCCTGCATATTGAGTCACTATTCTACAGTCCTATTATAATCTTGTATCCTGTAATTATTGAATAGAGAGTCAATCCTATTTTTATTATTGTTTTACAATTTTCCCTATTCCTTGTATATTAGGGACTTTCCAATGAGGAACAGAAGGAGGGAGAAGATGAGCAAGGAAGTCAGGACCAAGAGGGGTGCAACCACTCACGGAGACAGTGGGACTGATCTATTGGGAGCTCACCAATGCCAGCTGAATTGTGACTCGAAAAGCAGGGGATAAACCCGGACTTTTGTTGGAGGCTTCATGGCTTCTTTTTGACTCTGTCTTCTTTCTCCCAGCATTTAGCTTAGTTTTCCTCACCTAGCTCTCTTTCCCTATAGCTC
>NW_004954363.1:0-1152 GCF_000317375.1 Microtus ochrogaster
GTGCCCGTGCAAGTCCAACAAGTGTCTATAAAGAGGTCTACATTGTATCGCGGGGGGGAGGGGGGGGGTGTTCCTTCTAGGTCTTGATAACAGGTCTGTAACCTCTGCACTGCTCTGATAAGCCTTCCACAACTGGCCTTGGGCCTCACTGCTATGTACACGGTTGAGGTGGCAGGAGCTTCTGACGACGGAAAAGCACAACTCCTCAAAAAGAGGAGACTCATGGCTCTGAAATATTCACGGCACGTGTTCTGCTCTGATCCTTGTTCGCCCTCACAAGGGTGTGAGGTCTCACGCTAAAGTCTCTCCGTCACTATTTGAAATCTCAGTGCCTGCCAGTGAACAGGTAACTCAAGAGTGATGGAATCCTCAGTCTGGGTAACCCTTTCTAGGAAAAAAAAAGGTTAGGATGTGTATATAGTCTCATACCCACCACAAGCGTTCTCCTGGGCACCCCATTTGCAAAGAATGCCCATTTATGCCTCCATTCAACAAACACTAAGTGCCAGGCAATGTATTAAAGACAATGCACACTAGGCAGTGAACAAAGGGGCCAAGTTCCCTACCCCAAGGCTGGACGGTGAGGGTGCAGAGAAGAGTAGAGAAGGAGCGTGACAAAATGTGTGCTTGTGCCATGTGGGAGGAGAGGGGGTGTTTTCCTATTTTATATACAAATCAAGAAAAGCTTCTCCAGTGAAGCAATACGAGATCAAAGCCCTGAAACTTGTGAGGGGGTGAGCAATATTCTGGCTACAGGCTATTCTAGGCACCGAGAAGAAGTACAAAGTCTGGGGGTGGAAGCCTATGGTACATTACTTACCTAGCATGTGGCGGGGGGGGGGGGGCTAGGATGGGACATGCAAAGGTCCAACTATGCCTGAATGCTTGAGGAAGAGAAGACAGTGGGACCAGAGTGGATAGCCAAGGGCATCACAGAAGAAAGGGAGACTTGGAAGTGGAAACGGAAAAGGTCGGATGGGCAGATCGTGAAGCTCTGATGTTTCCTATGGGTGGCATGGGGAGCCATGAGAGCCTTTATTTTGACTTGATTTGTGTATGCACTTAACGGTGGCGTGCATGCCATGGTGTACAAGTCAGGGGACTATATTCAAGAACTGGTACTCTCCTTCCACCATGTCGTCCCAGGGATGG
>NW_004954364.1:0-1152 GCF_000317375.1 Microtus ochrogaster
AAATTGACCTTAAAATCCATACCAATGTAAATTATTTATACCTATATCATTTTCCCCTTTAAATGTAAAAGAACATTTATAAACAATATTTTGGGAACATGGGCATAGTTTTTTTTTTCCAAACTGTTTTTTGCTGAATGGGGCCGTCGTTAATTAGGTCTTTTATGGTATAACCTGTGTGCTAGTTTTATCTCAGTTGGCAGTTGAGCGAAGCAATTTTTTGAAGGCGAGCACAGGAACCTTTTAGGAGGACGTGGTCTATCATACCATATCAGGATAGATGTAATCCATAGGGTCTGATTCTCTGTGAAAACAAAAGAAGACCCTTTTTAAAACATTATATCCTTAGACCCAAATTTTGAAATTGTAAATACCCTTATATCCATTTTGGTTTTATTTGGCAGCCCATATAATGAAATGTCTCTCTGTATTTAGCTCCTTTATAGTCAAAAATTTTAAAGAAAACACAATGTATATAATCTAGACTCTCTGTGAATTTTTTATTTTTATGTGGCTTATTTTTACTTTATTTTTTTAATCTATAACTATCTGTACTCTCTTTAAAGACTTTATCTTTTTTTAAGACATTAACTTTATTTTTTTTATATTTTTTTAAGCCTACGTATATTTATCCAACATTGTGATCCATTTAGTGTTTTGTCTGAATCTGTTTTATTGTGAATCTGTAATTTTTTTTACTATCCAGGAGCATTTTTTAAAATGTTAAGCAGTTCTTAAAAACTTAAGTTGTACCATGTATAAGTAATACGGTACCGCCTGTGTCCTGCCCAGTCTAAAGTTAACTGTGCTGTTATCACAGTAATTACGGTAGTTCCTGTCTGAGGTCAGCACAGTTCAGCATGGATCTGAGCTCCTGCCTCAGATCTACTTGGCGCCTGAGCTGAGCACAGTTCCAGGCACACAGCAAGTCCACATTGGAGCCACATTCAGCAGTTTAATTTTGAGACTGAGCATGCAGCATAAAAACTCTTTTTATCCAAGTTATAACCAAATCTGACACGCAGAGCACTGCGCAGTCTGAAAACATTGGCAGGAATCCGCCATGCTCTTTCCCCTGCCTAAGCCTGATTCTACCGCCTGGGCAGACGGGAGCACTGAGCCATCAGCACGGTCTCAGAGCACTCTCCTTTC
>NW_004954365.1:0-1152 GCF_000317375.1 Microtus ochrogaster
TCTTCCAAAGGTCCTGAGTTCAATTCCCAGCAACCACATGGTGGCTCACAACCATCTGTAATGGGGTCTGGTGCCCTCTGCTGGCCTGCAGGCATACACACAGACAAAATATTGTATACATAATAAATAAATAAATAAATATTTTTAAAAAAAGAATTGAGGAAATTGGGGGAAAACGCAGAAATTGTTCTTTGCCTGATTATGAAAAGTGGCAAAAAATTATACTGAAACAGAAAGGCACTTGTTTGTGACGAATAAAGTTTCTGAAGAACCTAGGACTTTGGGGTTGTGAGGAGAAACAACAAGGGAAAATGTGCGGCAATGGATAAAACCCACTTATCTATGCCTCTGTAAAGCGCAAGTAGTTTTAAGCCTCTGAGGTGAAAGAATTCGGTTTTTTATTAACTCAGCTAAGAATTAAGAATATGGTAACTGGTATGGGGCTTGGGAACTGGGGAAGCATGATGAATGATGATTTTCTGATTTTAAAGAATCTCTGTATTTTTTGTGAACTGCTTTGTTCATGTAATGATTAACCTGTAGCGAGAAAAGACAATTTCCATGTGCAAAATTTATACACACACACACACACAACCCTGGTGAAATTCACTGGCTCAGAATAAATGATGCCTGTCTCAGGGTTTCTATTGCTGTGATAAAACTGCACGGGCAGCGGTGGGTGGCCCTTTAACCTCAGCATTCAGGGGGCAGAAGCCAGCAGATCTCTGAGTTTGAGGCCAGCCTGGTTATCGAGTTTCAGGACAGCTAGGGCTGTCACACAGAGAAACCCTATCTCAAAAACAAAGAAAAGCAACCCCCCCCCCCAAAAAAAAAACCCACCCAAAGCGAGAAAGAAAAAGCAAAAGCCACACAGCAAGATCTTATAAAGGCATTTTCTTGATTGAAGTTCCCTCCCTTCCAGTGAGTGACTCTATCTTGTGTCAAGCTGACATAAATATAGGCTAGCATTGAATTCACCATTACTTTTTTTAAATAATATTTATTTATTATGTATACAATATTCTGCCTGTCTGTGTGTATGCCTGCAGGCGAGAAGAGGGTCCCATTACAGATGGTTGTGAGCCACCATGTGGTTGCTGGGAATTGAACTCAGGACCTTTGGAAGAGCAGGCAATGCTCTTAACCACTGAG
>NW_004954366.1:0-1151 GCF_000317375.1 Microtus ochrogaster
TTGAGGGTAACTGTAAGTGGAGACTGTTCATTTGTTTCCCAGCCACTCAGACACAAATAAACACAGAGAAACTATATTAATCACAACACTGTGTTATAATAAGAGCAGCGGGGCTGCGTCCCCAACACCCTGGCCACCTGCTAGCTTATGCACCGATATAATTACACAGACACTGTATTCTTTTAAACACTGCCCGGCCCGTTATATCTAGCCTCTTCTCAGCTAACTCTCGCACCTGGACTAGCCCATTTCTAATAACATGTGTAGCACCCCAAGGTGCGCTTACCAGGAAGATTCTAGCCTATGTCCATCCTGGGTTGGAGTGTCTTCCCATCTGCCTGGGAGAGGGGAGCATGGCCTCTGCTCCAGAGAGCAGAGCTGTAAAGTCTGAGCTCACTTCCTCTTCCTCCCAGCATTCTGTTCTGTTTACTCTACTCACCTATGTTTTAACCTATAAGGGCAAGCAGTTTCTTTATTACTTAACCAATGACCTTCCTCCATCATTTCCCCTTTTTCTGTTTAAACAAAAAGGAAAGGCTTTAACTTTAAAATAGCAAAATTACATATAACAAAACAGTTATTCAAGTAAAAATTACAATATTTACATCTATTTTATCTTTATCATAACTAAGGAAAACTATAAATATAACTATTCTTCAACTCCATCAAAGACTCCAGAAGGATACAATATTACCTAAACAAACAAGAAATACAGCAGGTAACTAAGGAAACCAAAGTAAATTTCAATTTTAGTTTACTTAAGATTCATTTACATATACTCTCACAAATATATGTATTTTGTACAATGTAAATAATTTAAATGAAGTGACTCTACATAGGGTGATAATATCCCCCACATTTTAAATTCCTATACTTAATACATATGAAAGTGTAGCTCTTCCCAATTATAAAAGAAGCTTCCTTTTTTTGGCAGACAGAAACAATCAAGGGGATGTTCTTCACATGTACTATTGGTTTCTCAGACACACTAAGAAGTGCAAATTTGAGATTAAGAAGATAGGGCTAGAAATAACTTGGGAGGAAAAATGCCAAGCATGCACAGGGCACTGTAGTTTATCAACAAATTCTCAAAAGAAAAATCTAAACAAAACAGACTACAACCTTGAACAAAAAAGACTGTTATAGAGCAT
>NW_004954367.1:0-1151 GCF_000317375.1 Microtus ochrogaster
GTAGACCAGGCTGGTCTCGAACTCACAGAGATCCGCCTGCCTCTGCCTCCCGAGTGCTGGGATTAAAGGCGTGCGCCACCATCGCCCGGCTGGAGAGAAATTTCTACTCTGCTACCTGGGGCACCACTTTCCTGGCAGCCTATTGTCACCCCCATGCTTTCTATCTATCCCTCCCCCCTCCCTGCCACTCCCTCACTGTCACTGAGCAGACCCCATGCAGACAGCAAGAATGTCACACTTCAGGAAGGCTTCCATTTTTGGAAGCGGAGGGAAATTCAAGGGTCATTCCTAACACTTTCTTGCTTGCCTATCTGGGGAGTATGTGTGTGTTCATGTCCAAACACGTGCATCTGCATGTCTGTATGTGTTCTCAAACACCTACATGAAATTTCCAGGCAGGGGGAAAAAAAGGACAGAAGTTTTCCAAAGGCAGATTATCCCATGCGGCTCTCAGAATATGTGTTAGGAGCCAAAGGTTCTTTGGTCCAGTTCCCAACGACTGTCATTAATGATCTTGTACTCATTTCTGGACTATGAGGCCAGGTGTGTACTGTGAGACTGAGAAGACATGGCTTTCCGCATCCCCAGTCTCTTCCAGACCAGGGAACTATTCCATCATGGGCATTTTTAAAACCTAAGTATCTTCCTTTGTTTTTTGGGGTTTTTTTTGTATATTTTGGTTGGTTGCTTGTTTTGAATTTGGGATTGATTGTTTTATTTTGTTTTGTTTTGTTTCAAGACAGGGTGTCTCAGTGTAGCCCTAACTGTCCTAGAACTCACTCTGTGGACCAGGCTGGCCTCAAACTCAGAGTTCCACCTGCCTCTGCCCCACCCTCCCCAAGAGCTAGGATTAAAGGCGTGAACCTCAGACTGGTTTAGAGCCTAAATTTCATCAGAAAATGCTTTAGGGAAAGCTGCCTTTGGGAGAAGATAAGAATCTCTCTCTCCCCCGGCGGTGGTGGCACACGCCTTTAATCCCAGCACTTGGGAAGCAGAGGCAGGAGGATCTCTGTGAGTTCAAGGCCAGCCTGGGGAGTTCCAGGACAGGCTCCAAAGCTACAGAGAAACCCTGTCTCGAAAAAACAAAAAACAAACAAAAAAAAGAATCTCTCTCTCTCCTTTTCCCACTCTGAATCTCTGATTTAGGTGTT
>NW_004954368.1:0-1150 GCF_000317375.1 Microtus ochrogaster
GTAATTCTAATTTTTATGTATGTTTTTATCTCTTCTTTTCCCTGGACAACATTTGATATTTGTTCTTATTGTATATAGTTTTTTATTAGGCTTAGAACTCTCTTATTTGGGCAAAAGAGGGAGGTGTTGTGTGAACTCCTTCAGCCAATAGCCTTTAAGATACTGGCCCACTTTGGGCATGCTCTCATGTACTATGAGTACAGATGAAAAGCATGTGTGGCCCTCTTTTCTACTGGATTTGGTTCCTGTTTCCAGTGCACACAGAGAACTGTAGATCGCTACCCTCACTGTGAGTTTATCCCTCAAATAAATAAACCTTTGTTATGCTCCATTCTGGGCTATTGTGTCATTCTTTGGTACTGCAACATTGATTCGCTATAATAAAGTTCATCATTCAAAACCAAGTGTATACCTATCATAGGCCATTCTCTAGAATGTACAAAACATAAGCTAGGGCCAATTTATTATTGGGAAAAAAAGCTTCAATTAAATTTAATGTGGGCCAGCTGTAATGTGTTTATAATGTACACGGAAGTGGACGGTAATGTACCAGATCTTCATTTCAAGTCATCTCTTCACCCACTGACTCAGGCCTAATAACATCCACTCCTACAAGCTCGCTCGTGGTGAGTGCCTATATTCGGGTACCATTCAACGTTTTGTACTTTCTTTTCATCATATCTTTTCTACGTTTAGACGTGTTTATATGCAACAGTGTTCACTTCTGCTTTGTTTCCTTTAGCATTTAGTACAGCCATATGCTCTACAAGCCTGTAGCCTCAAAACGATGGGTTGTGTCATGAGCCTAGGGGTGTAGCAAGCTGACCCATCTAGGTTTGCATATGCATCCTCTACAGTGCTTATACAATGGTAAAACCGTCTACTGGCATGTTGCGGGAGGTCCTTCCACTCCTCCAGCCTATAGCCGCTGAGCTACCAGCCCATTGGGGCGTGGTCTCTCTCCCTTTAAAAAAGTGGCCACTTCCTTCTCTCTCTCTCTCTTCACTTCCTGCTCCGCCGGCGACTAGACTCCCTTCCTGGTTACGCAGAGGGCTGTGATCTGTAAGTTTTTTCCCCTTTAAATAAATACTACCCTATTAATCATAATTCCAAACTGCTGTGGCATTGTTTGTGACTTACGCCTTCACTG
>NW_004954369.1:0-1150 GCF_000317375.1 Microtus ochrogaster
CATTCTCTTTTTTATTTTATTTTGTTGTGACTTGGAAATTGAACACAAGGAGTCCCACATAAGTAGGCAATCTACTGCTGAGCCTCTATACTTTTTTTTTAAAGATTTATTTATTTATTATGTATACAGTATTCTCAGTATTCTGTCTGCATGTATGCCTGCTGGCCAGAAGAGGGCATCAGACCTCATTACAGATGGTTGTGAGCCACCATGTGGTTGCTGGGAATTGAACTCAGGACCTTTGGAAGAGCAGGCAGTACTCTTAACCTCTGAGCTATCTCTCCAGCCCTGACCACTACATTCTTATTTGCTAAGCTATCTTTTTGGCCCCGGCAGGGTCTCCTACTATTTGCAGGTGTGTTGCACACTCAGGCTAACTGACCTGTAAGAGCTTGTGCGTGTGTGCGCGCTTGCGCACATGAGAAAGAGAGAGAGATTGATTTTCTTTTCTGCCCCTTCTTACAGTAGGAGTGCTGGGATAACAGACATGTGCCCACAAAGTAGAACTGCTATATGGATTCCAGTAATCCAAACTCACATCATCAGGTTTGAATTCAAATTATACTTGTGTAACAAGCAAGTCCTTTCACTCTCTGAGCCATTAAGTGGTATTTTAATTTAGATTATATAGTGGTAGTTGCCCCCTTTGCCTACTCTTTTTTTTTTAAGATTTATTATGTATATGGTATTCTGCCTGCGTGTATTCTTGCAGGCCAGAAGAGGGCACAAGATCTCATTACAGATGCTTGTGAGCCACCATGTGATTGCTGGGGATTGAACCCAGGACCTCTGGAAGAACAAGCAGCCAGTGTTCTTAATCTCTGAGCTATCCCTCCAGCTCCGCCTACCTCATCTTTTAATCTAAACATGCAATATATATTTTTTTTTTTTTTTTTTTTTTTTTTTGGTTTTTCGAGACAGGGTTTTTCTGTGCTTTTTGGAGCCTGTCCTGGAACTAACTCTGTAAACCAGGCTGGTCTCAAACTCACAGAGATCCGCCTGCCTCTGCCTCCCGAGTGCTGGGATTAAAGGTGTGCGTCACCACCGCCCGGCCTTAGTGAGGGTTCTTATTGCTGTGAAAAGACACTATGACCACAGCAACTCTTTGAAGGAAAACATTTAATTGGAAGGGGCTTGCTTACCGTTCCAG
>NW_004954370.1:0-1150 GCF_000317375.1 Microtus ochrogaster
CTGGAACGGTAAGCAAGCCCCTTCCAATTAAATGTTTTCCTTCAAAGAGTTGCTGTGGTCATAGTGTCTTTTCACAGCAATAAGAACCCTCACTAAGGCCGGGCGGTGGTGACGCACACCTTTAATCCCAGCACTCGGGAGGCAGAGGCAGGCGGATCTCTGTGAGTTTGAGACCAGCCTGGTTTACAGAGTTAGTTCCAGGACAGGCTCCAAAAAGCACAGAAAAACCCTGTCTCGAAAAACCAAAAAAAAAAAAAAAAAAAAAAAAAAATATATATTGCATGTTTAGATTAAAAGATGAGGTAGGCGGAGCTGGAGGGATAGCTCAGAGATTAAGAACACTGGCTGCTTGTTCTTCCAGAGGTCCTGGGTTCAATCCCCAGCAATCACATGGTGGCTCACAAGCATCTGTAATGAGATCTTGTGCCCTCTTCTGGCCTGCAAGAATACACGCAGGCAGAATACCATATACATAATAAATCTTAAAAAAAAAAGAGTAGGCAAAGGGGGCAACTACCACTATATAATCTAAATTAAAATACCACTTAATGGCTCAGAGAGTGAAAGGACTTGCTTGTTACACAAGTATAATTTGAATTCAAACCTGATGATGTGAGTTTGGATTACTGGAATCCATATAGCAGTTCTACTTTGTGGGCACATGTCTGTTATCCCAGCACTCCTACTGTAAGAAGGGGCAGAAAAGAAAATCAATCTCTCTCTCTTTCTCATGTGCGCAAGCGCGCACACACGCACAAGCTCTTACAGGTCAGTTAGCCTGAGTGTGCAACACACCTGCAAATAGTAGGAGACCCTGCCGGGGCCAAAAAGATAGCTTAGCAAATAAGAATGTAGTGGTCAGGGCTGGAGAGATAGCTCAGAGGTTAAGAGTACTGCCTGCTCTTCCAAAGGTCCTGAGTTCAATTCCCAGCAACCACATGGTGGCTCACAACCATCTGTAATGAGGTCTGATGCCCTCTTCTGGCCAGCAGGCATACATGCAGACAGAATACTGAGAATACTGTATACATAATAAATAAATAAATCTTTAAAATAAAAGTATAGAGGCTCAGCAGTAGATTGCCTACTTATGTGGGACTCCTTGTGTTCAATTTCCAAGTCACAACAAAATAAAATAAAAAAGAGAATG
>NW_004954371.1:0-1150 GCF_000317375.1 Microtus ochrogaster
ATTCCCAGCAACCACATGGTGGCTCACAACCATCTGTAATGAGGTCTGGCGCCCTCTTCTGGCCTGCAGGCATACACACAGACAGAATATTGTATGCATAATAAAGAGGACTCCCGAGCCTGGAGGAAAGACAGCAAAGGAAGGCGAGGTGGTCTGGAAGGGGCTGGTGGAAGTGGAGCTGGAAGCCAGAGTCTTTCATCACAGGAAGCTGAGAGCTTTCCAGGAGAGGCAGTATAGCTCCCAATCAGCAATCAAGCATCTATGGAAGGGGATGTTATACACCAGCTGAAGTCAAGGTACAGGATGGGAGCATGGAGTGAACAGAAGCAGAACAGTGAGCGGTGCTGAGGCCACCAGGGTAGGAGCATAAGGTGATAACAGGCACAGTACTTCTCCACCACTGCCTTTTTGAAACAAGGTCTCACTATGGCATTGAGCTCAGAGGTCTACCTGCCTCCCTCCAAATGCTGGGATTCAAGGCAGATACCACCACAAGACTATCTACTGACCCCACTATCTGATGAAAGGAGTCATTTTAATTTTTTATCCTATTTGCAAGGACACGCACAGCCAGAAGATTACTCCTGTATCAAGCAACTTGGACTTGGGTGGTAAACCTCTAAGGGGAAATGAGCATACAATGTGTGCCCCAGGGAGAAACATGAGCCTGGTGTGGTGGCATACTCTTGCAATCCCAGCATTCAAGAGGTTAAGAGAAACAGGAGGAACTGTGATGAGTTCTAGTACAGCCTGGGATACACAGCAAGTTCCAGGCTAGCCAAAAATACATGGCAAACCCTACAGGAAAAAAAGGCAAAAAGATGGCTCAGAGATTAAGATGCCTTTAAAGAAGACCAGAGTTAGCCGGGCGGTGGTGGCGCACACCTTTAATCCCAGCACTCGGGAGGCAGAGGCAGGCGGGTCTCTGTGAGTTCGAGGCCAGCCTGGTCTACAGAGCTAGTTCCAGGACAGGCTCCAAAAACCAGAGAAACCCTGTCTCGAAAAAAACAAAACAAAAAAGGAGGAGGAGAAGACCAGAGTTCCGTTTTAGGCACGTGCGCATGTGAATGCAGTACTCACAGAGGCCAGAAGAGGGCATCAGATCCCCTTGGGGCTGGAATGACAAGCAATTGTGAGCTGCCAGGCCTGG
>NW_004954372.1:0-1150 GCF_000317375.1 Microtus ochrogaster
ATGGGTGACTGTTTACCAGGTGTGTTCAGGGTCAGGGTAGTAGTAGGTACCCCCTACCTCTCATCTATCATTTGAAGAACTTGAAGGTGATCCCTTCAACACCTCTTGTTTCCATGAAAGGTACTCTAAACTGTGAGTCCTTTGCTCTGATGGGCATGCTCCTAGAGAGCAGGTGTGACTTCTCACAGAGGAACTGAGAACCCCTGGGAAGCAGGCTTAGGCTTTATGCATGAGGTTTCACATTAATGGAGAGGCACAGGGGGAGTTTCTTTTTTCCCAAAGGTGGAGACATCACAGGGTAACCTATCACAGCTGCAAGTGATTCACACATGTCTTTAACCAGGAGGGGGACGTCCTCCTACCTGAGAAAGCCACTGTTCACTAACAGAAAACAAAAGTGGCGATATCTCTCATTATCAGTGGTCTTGATTCCCCAGTGAGAAGTCACAGACTAATGAAGTAGGTTCCATCCTTCAGCTGCAGCCAGAAACCCAGCTTAACAAAATGGGTTAGTGGTTGCTTCACAGTAAAGCCTTGGAAATAGACATTCCAAGAAAATGGACCTAGGAAGTAAGCTGGTATACTCGATTTATAGCTAATAAAATAAACTTTAACCCAATTAGAAGAAGTAAAGAGACTAAATACTCATCTAAGAAAAAAGGATCAAAGATAAAAAAAAAAATAGGAAACAATAGGTTTCTCATAGTAAAAGGAAACCAAGATGAGACATGTATTTTAAATAGATAGAAAATCCCTAGCAAAATAGCATAATCACTAAAAGTCTTCCAACCAAAAAAGCCCAAGACCAGACACTTTAGGCATATTGACCTACCTGCTATTCAAAGAAAAGTTAAACACATCCTAATCCAATTATTCCAGAAAGTAGAAACAAAGAATCATTAACAAATTTATTTTATTAGTCCAAAATTACAATGATAGCTAAATCACAGATCAAAATATTATGAACACTGATGCAAAAATACTCCTTGTATACTTACAATAAGAATGCCATAATATTCTATGATTTTTACCATGATGAACTATGCTTTGTAACAGATATGTAGGGATGGTTCAATGTACAAAATTCAAAAAAATCTAATGGACCATATGTGGATGGTTGCCTTTACTCTCCTTCAGTAGAAATACACAA
>NW_004954373.1:0-1149 GCF_000317375.1 Microtus ochrogaster
CTACCCATCCCATTCCCAGTGTTCCTTTACTTCTTTGTATCAGGTTGAGAACTCATGGGCATTTCTCCATCCAGTTTGGCATTTTTGTTAGTATCATCCTTGTTCAGCTCATATTTTGACAGTAATGTTGATGAAACTTTAAAGTTGTAGTTTCTGATGTGACTAGCAGACTCCCTGATCTCTGGTTCATACAATGATTCCTAGAAAAAGACTCAAAAATACAGTGGGAAAGAATTAGAGTTTTCCTTAGACTGGAGGTGATGAGCAGTCTTGGAAATTCATGAAACAACTCTGAAGCCAATTGAGAAACCAGAAGACACGTAGAAGCACAGATTAAGAGATGAAACTCCCATCCCCAAAATATGAGGTTTGAGTCATTCAATAAATATGAAATTACAAGCAAATTTTAGAAGAGAGGCTGACATTCAATTTTCTTTTCTCTCTGTAATGATATCCCATAGTGAATTAAATCAATTACAGCTGAAGTGAGAGGCTACATACACCATACATACATTACAGCTGCTAGTGTGTGAATCTAGACAAAGAGAGAGGAGTTCATCAGCTCCCCTCATAAATAGTGATGCACTGGCAGGTTCATTTTAAGGAAGCAGGGAAGAAATGATGTATATGTAGCCATCATCAGCCTTCTGAGCCTTAAGAAAGTCTCAATGGTGGTTATGCCTAAGTTAAGAACTAGTTACAGTGTTGAATCTATTTCATAAACAAAATTCATGTGCTCTGGCTCTGTTTATTCTTTGTAAAGACTGGTGGAAATCCAAAGCAGTATTTTAAAGAAAACCACTGTGATCTTTCTTTTTATTTGGCATGGGGATGGTTTGCAAAGGCATATGTGGTTCCCATTCCATCTGTGGAAGTCAGAGCACAACATGAAGGAGTCAATTCTTTCCTTTCATCAAGTGGGTACTGGGATGATGTGGGAGTCTCTTCTGTATGCCACGAATATGTTTTATTACCATTGGTTAATAAAGAAGCTGCTTTGGCCTATAGCAGGGCAGAATATAGCCATGCTGGAAGATCTATCT
Organism: Microtus ochrogaster; assembly: GCF_000317375.1. Classification (NCBI taxonomy): domain Eukaryota; kingdom Metazoa; phylum Chordata; class Mammalia; order Rodentia; family Cricetidae; genus Microtus; species Microtus ochrogaster. The sequence goes on from NW_004954373.1 coordinate 1,044, forward strand.
ATCTATCTATCTATCTATCTATCTATCTATCTATCTATCTATCTATCTATCTATCTATCTATCTATCTATAGGTATATTTATATATCTAGATATCTAGATATATCT
>NW_004954374.1:0-1149 GCF_000317375.1 Microtus ochrogaster
TGCATGGCAATAGATATGGATATATTTTCATTCTTCTACATGTTGATATCCAGTTATGCCAGAAACACTTGTTGAATATGCTTTCTTTTTTCCATTTTATATTTTTTGTTTCTTTGTAAAAAAAAAAGAAAGAAAAATTTCAGATGTTCGTAGGTGTGTGGATTAATAGCTGAATCTTCAATTCAATTCCATTGGTCTGTTTTTATGTCAATACTTAACTGTTTCCAGTACTTCAGCTCTGTAGTGGAGTTTGAAGTCAGGGATGGTGATGACTCCAGAAGTTCCTTTATTGTACAGGATGTTGTGGCTATCCTGAGTTTTTTGCTTTTTCATGTGAAGCTGCGTATTGTTCTTTCGAGGTCTGTGAGGAATTTTGCTGGGATTTTGATGGGCAATGCATTGAATCTGTAGATTGCTTTTAGTAAGCTTGTCATTTTTACTATGTTAATTCTATCTACCAAAAACATGGGAGATCTTCCCATTTTCTGGTGTCTTCTTCAGTTTCTTTCTTCAAAGATTTAAAATTCTTGTCATACAGGTCTTCCACTTGCTTGGTAAGAGTTACTCCAAGATATTTTATGTTATTTGAAGCTATTGTGAAGGTGATGTTCCTCTGATTTCTTTCTCAGCCAATTTATCATCTGTATAAAGGAGAGCTACGCATTTTTGTTGTTGTTCATCTTATATCTTGATACCATATTAAAGTATTTATGAGTTGTAGGAGTTTCTTGGTAGAATTTTTGGGGTCAGTTATGTAAACTATCATTTGGAAGTTTGACTTCTTTCCTGATTTGTATCCCCTTGATCTTGTTGCTCTAGCTAGAACTTCAAGTCCCTTATTGAATAGATCTGGAGAGAGGAGACAACTTTGTCTTGTTCCTGATGTCAGTGGGATCACTTTTATGTTGGCTGTTGGCTTTTTGTACATCACCTTTATTATGTTTAGGTGTGTTCCTGTGTCCCTGGTTTCTCCAAGACCTTTATCATGAAGGGGTGTTGTGTTTTGTCAAAGGCTGTTTCAACATCTAATGAGATGATCATGTGTGGTTTTTTTTTTTCAGTTTGTTTATATGGTGAATTACATTGACAGATTTTTGTATTTTGAAGCATCCTGGCATCTCTGGGATGAAGCCAACTTGGTCATGGTGG
>NW_004954375.1:0-1148 GCF_000317375.1 Microtus ochrogaster
GGGTTGGCATACAGAGCCTGTGGTCTAAAGGGGGCTAAGGCTACATGCCATGTTGGTAAATCAAATTGGCTATGTGTAAAAGTTTTCCCAAGTGGTACTGGTTTTGGCAGCACGGTGGAGAACAGTGGAGGACTGGCAGCATGAGAAGTCAGGAGAGGCAAAAAAGTTAAGGACTGGCATCATGTGGTAGGGTAAGAGTTCGTGAAGATACTCCAGGAGAGCAAGTCAGTAAGTAGCGCTCCTCCAAGGCATCTGCATCAGTTGTTGCCTTCAGGTTCCTGCCCTGGTTGAGCTCCTTCCCTGACTTCCCTCAGAGACGGATGATGAGGTGGAGCTGTAAACTGGAATAATGCCTTCCTCCACAAGTTCCATTTTGTCATAGAGTTTTAGCACACTGACAGAAACTCTAAGGCTATACCTTAGCCTAGGTCTGAGGCAGGCATTGCCAAGTTAACTTGTTTATTCCTTTCCTGCCTGCATCAGGACCTCACACACTTACTGAAAGCTTTAGGTGTTCAGGTAGTCTACCTAAAATGGCTTAGTATGCGCCATTTGTGTTAGTGCCTTTTTTTTGACCCTGTGATAGAATGTTTGACAAAAACACCTAAAGAGAGGAAAGGTTTCTTCTGGTTCATGGTTTTGGGGATGTGCTGGATAATGATGTAAGGGGCCGTGGCGGTAGGACCAGCTCCGCTGCCGACACCAGGAGAGGGCTGCCTGCTCACATCATGACCGACCAGGCAGCAGAGACAGTTCTGATCTGAAGTGGAGTTCACCTATGTTACTCAGGCCCTGTCACCAGAGCCCTGTGTCTGCTGGCTCTACCCAAATCCAAATCATCCCACCCCCCTCTCAGATGGTACCCCATTGTTGTGCTCTATTGTTTAAGGAATACTGTTAAGGAAAAAATGCATGTTCATGGTTAGCTCAAATAGTGGGGTTTTTTTCCCAAATACTTTTGATAAATGGTTGATTCCATCATCACGAACCTATAAAAAGGAAGGGCCGATTAGACATGATGATAAAATCTAAGGCAAGCAGATCTTCAGTGCAAGACTACATGTTAAACGGGCTCAGTTTTGGGCTGTTCTTTATTACCACCTTGACTATAGCTGTGAAGGTCAATAAATTCCTCTAATATCTTAGTT
>NW_004954376.1:0-1148 GCF_000317375.1 Microtus ochrogaster
GCAGGCGGATCTCTGTGAGTTTGAGACCAGTCTGGTCTACAAGAGCTAGTTCCAGGACAGGCTCCAAAACCACAGAGAAACCCTGTCTCGAAAAAAACCAAAAAACAACAAAAAAAAAAAAACAACAAATGATCAGTCTTAGAGACATTATTCATACTGAGTAGGTTATATTTAGAAATATATGTTTATATCCATATACACATATGCATGAAACAGCAATTAATTTAAGAAGGTGCTATGATTTTGAAAAAGGGGCTCTAGAAGGAAGAAATAGAAAAAGAAACGTACACACATTGTCACAAAAATTAAGTAACCAATTAAACAATAGTACAATTAAAATGAAAACGATTATCTTTTTTATTAATTGAAAAGAGTATTCTTTAAGAGTCTGTCCAGTAAATTCTTCATTTTACATGACAGCGAGTTTTCCAGATACAATAAACTTAGACTTTCTGATAAAATACAGGCAGCCAATTATAAACAAATAATCCCTCATCAGTCACATTTTAGACATCTGTACAAGGCAAGCAAAGATATTATAATAATATAATCAGCCCTTCTACATAGTATGTCTCGAGGTATGAAAAGCTCTTTTAAGCACATTGAGAAATAATGTATGTATATTTGATACAGTGATAATTTTGACCACAGTAGTAGTAAATACATAATCATAATTCTACTCTATTTTGATGAAAACATTTAAAACATAAGGATAACTGTTAGTATTTTATTGTTGGGAACTTCCTCAGGAATTAATATTTGTACAGAAGTTGGAGCACTTTGACTCATACTTCTGCTAAAATACCATTTGAGACAGAGAAATTAGCTGATGCTTAAAACAGTCACAGAACAGGAAGAAATGGAAAGAACAGTGTGATTAATACCTGGGGAGCGGGTGGTTTCTCATTGAAAAATGCATCATAAATTGTACTTGTCATAAATATCTGAACAAATGAACATTTTACTTTGGTGTTGGGGATAATTCCAGAAAGAGATACTGTGTGTGCAAATTGTAGAGCACATGGCATTTCCTTCAATTGTGTTTTAACTTTGAAAATATATGTGTCCAAAATAAGTAGAGGAAAATCGTAACTGGGGTTTGTGATTTTTTTTAATCCCGATTTAACATGAAAAATATTGAGTGAAGC
>NW_004954377.1:0-1148 GCF_000317375.1 Microtus ochrogaster
GGGGGGGGAGTAGGAGAATGGAGGGGAAGTAGGGAACCGGGACAGAATGGGGGACTGTTGGGAACCAGGACAGGGAAGGACAGTATTTCTATTCCACCCTTGGTCTTCTTGGCAGGTACTCCACCTCCAGGGTTGGTGGGCGAGGGGGGGGGGGGGTGATAGAGGAGGCGGCTGTGGTGTTTGAGTGGCTACTTCTAGTACTGACACACCAAACTACACAAGGACACAATTTACAGAGGCAAAAATACAGTGTGTGTAGTGGCCTGGCTTCTACAACCATGTCTCATAGTGCTGGGCATTCTTTGTTGTGGTCATTGTTTTTGTCTGTTGGTGTGTTTGTGAAACAAGGTCTCGATATGTCCATGCTGGACATACTCAAACTCAGGAGCTTCCTGACTCAGCCTCTCAAGACCTGAGGCCACATTTCCACTCCGGCCTCCACTGGGAACTTTGATGGCTGGCACTAACGATAGGAAGATCAGGACAGCTGGTGTCACCCGTCCTACTTGGGGGAGGGACCAGCTATTCTGGAAGAGGGGGTATTTGGGCCAGGTTCCAAAGGAATTCACTGGGTGAGCATTTCTTACAGACTCTCTTACTAACTAGTTGGGGGATTCCAGAAGCCAGACTGGGCCTTATGCAAGACACCGAGGTCGTTGTCATCGGCAACCAATTCCAAAAGAAAGAAAATTCCCAGGAAGTGGTCGCTGTGGCTCTAGTTATGGAGCCAATAATGGCAGTACCTGAGTAGCATTTAAATCTCAAGCACCTTTTCGCTTCAATGCACGTACTGGCTTTGGGGGAGCCTAGGCAGTTTGGATGCTCACCTTACTAGACCTGGATGGAGGTGGGCGGTCCTTGGACTTCCCACAGGTCATGGAACCCTGATTGCTCTTGGAGCTGATGAGGGAGGGGGACTTTATCAAGGGAGGGGAAGGGAAATGGGAGGCGGTGGCAGGGAAGAGGCAGAAATCTTTAATAAATAAATAAATGAAAAAAATAAAAAAAAAGAAAGGGATATGTGGCATTTCGGAGTCAGGTAGACTCTTAATATAAGGGAAACTCCCACAAATCTACAAGGATGACCCCAGCTAAGACTCCTAGTAATAGTGAATATAGAATATGTAGCCTGAACTGGCCATCTCCCG
>NW_004954378.1:0-1148 GCF_000317375.1 Microtus ochrogaster
ACAGAGAAACCCTGTCTCGAAAAAACCAAAAAAAAAAAAAAAAACCAAACAAACAAAAAAAAAAACTGTTCCCTGGGGACTGGACGCAGAGCTCCAAGGTTAAGAACGTTTGCTGCTCTTACAGAGGACTCGAGTTCAGAGCCCAGCACCCATGTCAGGCAGCTTATAACCACCCATAACTCTAGTTTCAAGGGATCTGATGCGCCCTCTTCTGGCCTCCAAAAGCACCTGCACACATGTGTACACCCTTATACACACACACACACACACACACACACACACTCACATATACTTATACACACCTAAAAATAAAATAAATCTTGGGGCTGGAGAGACGACTCAGTGGTTAAAGCACTAGTTGTTCTTCCTGAGGTCCTGAGCTTAATTCTCAGCACTCAACATGATGCTCACAACTGTTGCTATGTCCATTTCTGGTGTGCAGCTGCACACGCATACAAAGCACCCATATGCATAAACAAATGTTTAAACAATAAAAACAACACACACGCAGGCACGTGCGCACGCGCACACACACATATATATAAATCTTCAAAAAAATTTAAGATTTCCTTCTAGTGCCTGTGACTTTCTTCTTTCATTCAGCTGAGTTTTTGTTGTGTTAAGATGGGATTTATCCAGGAGTTTACCTTCTCCATTGCTTCCATTGCTTTCTTTGAACATAATCTATTAGTTACTTTTGGTTGCTATGATAAAATACCATGAACAAAAGCAACTTGAGAAGAGAAGGGCTTGCTTTTTTTTTTTTTTTTTTTTTTTTTTGATTTTCGAGACAGGGTTTCTCTGTAGCTTTTGGTTCCTGTCCTGGAACTAGCTCTTGAGTAAGAAGTGGAGAGAGGCTATAAACCCTCAAAGTTTGCCCATGACAAGCTTCCTCCAGCAAGTCTATACCTTTTAAAGGTTTCAAAACTTCCGTGGATAGCAGCACCTCCTGGAGACCCAGTGTTCAAATCCACGAGCCTATGAGGGACACCATGCAAACACCACACCTACTTATCAATCACACTTCTGGATGCTCTGTTACGCTGGAAGTGAGTTTCTGGCACACCTGTGATGGGTGGCACAGCCTAATTCTAGTTTCCCTCTTTGGTGTTCTCTCAGCTTAGCTTGGTGCAGGAGCGGGGGGGGGG
>NW_004954379.1:0-1148 GCF_000317375.1 Microtus ochrogaster
TTTTTGGGTTGTTAGTACAAGCTATGATAAAAAGTAAATTAGGTACAAAACTTTTGACTTACCAAAATAGGATAGGTAGTAATACAGTACTTTCTCTGAATTCATCTAATACAAACAGACTGGACATGGTACATGTAATTTTTACCTGAAAACTGTTCTTATTCTGTTTACTGTGTTAAAACTTTTCCTTTATATTTAGACGAAAAGGAGGGAATGTTGTGGAATAATCCTTTGTACACTGTGAGGATGTGTCACTCTGATTGGTTTAATGGAAAGCTGAACAGGCAATATCTAGGCTGGATTTCCAGGCACAGAGGACACTGGGAAGGAGAAAGGAGTCGCCAGCAGACTCAGAGGGAACAGACATGCAGGAAGAAAAATAAAAGTCACAAGTGAGTCACCTGGCAACATGTAGATGAATAGAAATTGGTCAGTTTAAGTTATGAGAGCTAGTGGGACAAGCCTAATTTATAGGCTGAGCTTTCATAATTAACAATAAGTCTCTGTCATTTGTTTGAGAGCTGGCAGTCCAAAGCAATAATCCACCTACAGAAAAATGTTTTGAAAATAGTGACACTATAACATTTAGGAACACAATAAATGTCATTGAATTATACTAGAATGGTTAATTTTATGTTATATAAATTTTGCCTTGCTTTAAAAAAGTATGTGTGGGGGCTGGAGAGATGGCTCAGTGGTTAAGAGCATTGCCTGCTCTCCAAAGGTCCTGAGTTCAATTCCCAGCAACCACATGGTGGCTCACAACCATCTGTAATGAGTTCTGGTGCCCTCTTCTGGCCTTCAGGCATACACGCAGACAGAATATTGTATACATAATAATTTTTTAAAAAAAGTATGTGTGGGGGCAAAACTTGCCAGGTGTGGAACACACAGCTGTGATCCTGGCACTTAGGAGGCTGATGCAGAAAGATCATACAGTCTAGTTCTGCCTTGGCCCTAGAATGAGAACTTGTCTCAAAATGATGAGAGAGAGACAGAGAGACAGAGAGAGACAGAGAGAGAGATTAGATGAAAGACAGGTAGAGATAGATAGCTAGATAGCTAGATAGCTAGATAGATAGACAGACGATGATAGATAGATAGATAGATAGATAGATAGATAGATAGATAGATAGATAGATAGATAG
>NW_004954380.1:0-1148 GCF_000317375.1 Microtus ochrogaster
TAAAAAGTAAAATACAGCTGGGCGGTGGTGGCACATGCCTTTAATCCCAGCACTTGGGAGGCAGAGGCAGGCAGATCTCTGTGAGTTCGAGGCCACCTGGTCTACAAGAGCTAGTTCCAGGACAGGCTCCAAAGCCACAGAGAAACCCTGTCTCAGAAACAAACAAAACAAAAAAACAAAAAAAGTAAAATACATTCAATATAGAAAATACCAAGACTAAATTCATTTATCTATTTCCAGTTTAGAAATAAAAAACAGGGCCAGGCATACTGGTGCATGACTTTAATCCCAGCATTCAGGAGGCAGAGACAGGCAGATGTCTGTAAGTTTATGGCCAGCCTGGTCTACAGTGTGAGTTCCAAGACAGCCACGGCTACACAGAGAAACCCTATCTTGGAAAAACAAAATAAATAAAACAGGATCTTTTCTGGCGATATTTTTCTTCTCCTACCTCTCCAACCAAGGGAGCTCTAGTACTTCCCAAGGTTCCCACCGTTCCTCTGCCTGTCCTTTTGTTTACACATACGATAGCATTCTGTAGGCTTTAAAACGTTACATGAATGTCAGCAAGCCTAATATGTTTTCCTTAGAAGGGACACGAAAGTCATCAGCATATATGTGAGATTTTTTTTCCTCTGTTGGTATTTGTGGTTTAAGGTAATATTCTACACTAGGGGATGAGATTTTCTAAGCTTAAGTTTGTGAGTGTAAGGTACGATCTGGTCTGTAAGGCCAGATCTGGTTAGGCCTCCCTGCTAGGGCCTCTCTCCACATCTTGCTCTTCTGTGATGCTTAATCACAATGCCTTTGGTTACTTCTGTTTCATGGTTAACTACTACGTAACTGTGTATTTATTTCAGGTCTGCCCTCTCGGATAAAAAGCAAATTGACTCCCTGAGGGCAGAGATTTTTGTCTTGCTGGGGCTATGCATATCTTACACTTAGTCCATTCTTGGCCAAAGACAGGCTAGTAAATGGAGTATGCTTTCTTTTTTTTTTTTAATATTTATTTATTTATTATGTATACAACATTTCTTCCATGCCTGCCTGCATGCCAGAAGAGGGCACCAGACCTCATTACAGATGGTTGTGAGCCACCATGTGGTTGCTGGGAATTGAACTCGGGACCTTTGGAAGAGCAGGCAATG
>NW_004954381.1:0-1148 GCF_000317375.1 Microtus ochrogaster
TGGACTTCCCACAGGTCAGGGAACCCTGATTGCTCTTCAAGCTGATGAGGGAGAGGGACTTGATCGGGGGAGGGGGAGGGAAATGGGAGGCGGTGACGAGGAGGAGGCAGAAATCCTTAATAAATAAATAAATTAAAAAAAAGAAAAGCATAATTATTCATAAACAAATAAATCTCACATTTTTTAATGACTAAATTTGTAGTACTGAAAATTTATGAACAGGAGACAGCATCTAGAGAATGAAAGTAATTTTACTAGCCAGTGGGATTATGGGCCTCATTTTATCTGTAAGTTATGAATATATGGCAGTGAAAGATCCCTTGCGGTCTTACATTTCTACCTTATTTTGGAGATAAAAATAATTAAATTTAGAATTACTTGATCAATTGTCTCTGGCCTAAGAGTTAGAGAAGGACAATCATTAAATATCAATGGCATTGTTTGCTCTGGTTTCTAGTTTATCATATGGATATTCATTCCAAACAACCAATATCCTCGGGCTCTATTTCAAATTTCCTCTAAAAATTTTAATTTACAAAAAAAGTGGAAACAATTAAAACATTATATCTTCTGTAAATGTATACTATTTATTTGACAATGTTAGCACAGTAACTGTTAGTTTTTATCTTATTTGAGTTTTGACAGGCTTTTGTATAATTTTGTCTTTTATTCCCTCAGTGCTTTCATTTCTGGGCGTCATGTAGTCTTTGTTTCTTTGCCTTGGCTTCATTAAAAATTATTCAGTTTAGCCTATACAACAATTCAACTTACCCACTCTTCCCAGCTCTACAATTTCTGTCTTCTACTTCCTGATTGGATACATTTTTCATCACTTTCAAAGTCCTTTATAAAGTCCTTATTCATTATTGTCTAATAGTTTAATTTGCTTTGATAAATGTGAATTTCACAAGACCTAAAGACTTTGTCTCCTTTGTTTTCTGATGATTCTGAATTGTCAGAAATTATATTTGTCACATTGTAAGTAACAAGGAAATCTTCCTAGGTAAGTCAAAGAATGCTTTTGGATGGCAGACTTTTATATTTGCTTTCTGGATCTTTGAAGTGTAATCTTTAACCATGCATGATGGAGGAAGGCCATTGGTCAATTAAATAAAGAAGCTGCTTGCCCTGATAGGTTAGAACGTAGA
>NW_004954382.1:0-1147 GCF_000317375.1 Microtus ochrogaster
GAACTGGCTTTGTGGGAGCCTAGCCTGTTTGGATGCTCACCTTCCTAGACCTGGATGGAGGGGGGAGGACCTTGGACTTCCCACAGGGCAGGGAATCTGGACTGGTCTTCAGACTCGAGAGGGAGGGGGAATGGAGTGGGGAGGGGAAGAGGAGTGGGGAGAGGGGGAGAAGAGTGGGGGAAGGGGGAGGGAAATGGGAGGTGGGGAGGAGGCAGAAATTTTTTCAACAAAAAAGTAAAGAAAAAAAAAGAAAAAAAGCATAGTTCGAAGTGAAAAAAAATTTGTAGGGAGCATGTACAGACTTTTCTAGTTCTTATTCCTAAGGCAATAATAATAAAGCAACTACGTACACAGTGTTTACAGTGGGAGGCATTATAAATAATCTATGGAAGGACATAGCTAAGTTTTATGCAAATTCCATGTCATTTGATCATTTGTTGGATCTCGTACCCATGAAGGGTTCTGAAACCTCCCCTATCCATGTAGTGAGGGTCAATAGTATGTGTTTCCTTATCTGCAAATGGAAACAGAGAAAAAATAGAGAAGCTACTGTGTTATTAAATATGCTGTTTTCTGATAGTCTTAACCTTTGCTACCCTTTCTTAATCTTTATTCCTTGTTGATTATCACTCTCTTTGTTATCTTTAAGCTCTCAGAGAGAAATTAAGTATTTATATAAAATATATGAGTGCTACATAGTGAAAGTTTTTCAACAAACAAGATACATATGCACCAACCAGACAATTTTTTTTTATTGAGCTCTGCATTTTTCTCTGCTCACCTTCCTGCCTCTCCCCTCACCATTTCAACCCTATGCTCCCAATTTACTCAGGAGATCTTGTCTTTTTCTTTCTACTTTCCATGTAGATTAGATCGATATAAGTCTCTCTTAGTGTCCTCATTGTTGTCTAAGTTCTCTGGGATTGTGGTTTGTAGGCTGGTTTTCTTTAGTATAAGTTTAATTTTTTTATTTTTTATTTTTTTTTTTGGGGGGGGACAGGGTTTCTCTGTAGCTTTGGTGCCTGTCCCAGAACTAGCTCTTGTAGACCAGTCTGGCCTCGAACTCCCAGAGATCCGCCTGCCTCTGCCTCCTGAGTGCTGGGATTAAAGGCGTGTGCCACAACCACCTGGTCTTAAATTTAATTTT
>NW_004954383.1:0-1147 GCF_000317375.1 Microtus ochrogaster
GAACCAAGAAAGATCTTGTATTTTCATCAGAATTATATTCACCTCTCCATTTTTTATGAAGACTCAGAAGGGTGGCAGTGTGATGAAGAACATGTTAAAGACCCCAGAAAACACATCTGTTTGCTATAAAAACAGGACAATAAATGAGAGTCTTGTGTGCTACAGATAAAGATATGTGCCTTTCCAAGATTGCCTACTTTCTAAGGAAAAGGTACAGATATTACTCCAAAGAGGTCTTTGTTCCATGAAAAAAAAATTGATAATCTGAATTTTACCCCCAAATTTAGTTTCTTACCATACTAAAAAAATTCCAGCATAGTTTTTAAAAACAAGTTTTGTATCTTCTAAATATAAATTACATGGATAGTAAATATTTAATATTTCATGTGTTTAAAATTGAAATTTGCTGCAAGATGACCATATATATTTTTAAGAAACAATTTGGCAATATAAAAGTTTTAAGATGAAGCTTCATATTATTATTTAGAATCATGGAGGAATGGTCATATTACTCTATCAACATTAACACATTTATTACAATGACTTGACCAAACATGATTTAAAATAAGTCAGATCTGACCGAATTCTTATTAGCAGTTGGTATTATGCATGGCTTTGTACTAAAAGTATTTCCATATCTTTACTTAAAAAATTAACACACTTAGTCAAACACTGTGTTGTGAAACCTTAAAAGAAAAGACACAGAGAAAATCAGTAGGTTTTTCAATTTTTAGTAGTAAATTGATTCATGGGCATTTTCTCCTTTCTGTATACTTTTATATACATCCTAAAACAATAGTATTTCATGTATGTAAATAGAAATTTACACCCAAATTACCACAGACATTCTTAGGAATTAACTGAACAATAAAATAGTAATAGTTTTAAATTTAAGTTTTCTATGACTCAAGGTTGGAACTGTTTTTTTGTTCCCAAGGAGGGTGTATGCAGAACAAGGCATACAACAGAAGCACAGGGTGGCCTGCCATGGCATGGCAATCAGGTGCTGCCAGGCCATTGGTGCTGCTAGGCTGGTTACCATGACAATGACCACTGCTAAGTAAATCTTATATGATTCTTAGAAATTGTCTCCTTTTGACATCCTTTATTGTATATCTTAAAAACATCGTATTGTTTTAGCCAAGGA
>NW_004954384.1:0-1147 GCF_000317375.1 Microtus ochrogaster
TTACTCAGCTGTAAAGAAAAAGGAAATCAGGAAATGTGCAGAAAAATCACTATCACTCCAGACAAAATTAAGCAAAGTAACTCAAACTGAGAAAAACAAAATTCATCTGTGCCGTGCACAGAGCCAAGTCTCTCCATGTGTGCGCTAGTGAGGCTCCGTGTGCACAGAGGCTATGACACTAGAAAAGAGATCCCAGCAGGGAGGGCAGAGGCCACCTGTGGCGCGAGAGCAGAAAGAGGGCCATGGGGGGAGAGGGCACATTCCGGGCTTGGGGCAACGACAGAAGGGAGCTGAGCAGAAACAAACACATTTTGTTTGAAATGGCAAAAAGAAACTATGCTATTTTAAATTGTTAAACCCAAAAATATTAATTTTTTTAAAAAAATTTAAAAAAGAATTTTAATGATTTAATTATAGATAAGTTTCATTATTGCATCTCAGTGAGAACAGGGCCCTATTTCAGCCTCACTATACAAAATGTATGCATTGACTGTGGTTAATGAGCAAACGTAATTCCTTGTTATTAAATGTTTATTTTATTTTGACAACACTGAATGTACTAAGGTGGTCATACCCATCCTGGAGATCTGAGTTAAAGTTACGATTTAATATTGAACAATGAAAATCACTCACAGCAAAGCTATGCATCAAGAAAAACTGGGGCATACTAACCAAAGCTGCAGTAAAGCATTTGGCCAGTAATGCCCAGAGTTCTGAGCTCTGTCCCCAGCACAATATAAACCAAGGTTGGAGGTGCACTCGGCAATCTCAGCACTGGAGAAGTTGAGACAGGAGAATCAGGAGCTCAAGGTTATAGTCTGCTATAAGACTTTGCATCAACAAGGTCAAAGGACATGCCTCAACCTGACCACTACCTAAGACACAAGGGCTCTGGGCCAACCATGGGTATTGTGGGTTTTGAGCATTCTGTCCAGCCTTACAAGAGTACAGTTGTCCAGATTGCCATGAGAAGACTACTCAAATTCAAACCCCAGTGTGATAGCAAATGCCTGAAATCCTTTCACTTGGGAAGCTGAAGTAGGAGAATCACAAGTTCCAGGCCAATGCAGGTTATAGCAAAAGACTCAGTCAAACAAAATGGACTAGAACACTAGGTGACCTTCCAGAAGAGACCCACGTTTGATTC
>NW_004954385.1:0-1147 GCF_000317375.1 Microtus ochrogaster
TTGCATGAACTTTTTCTATAGGTATGTAAAACTTCTCTGAACAGCTAAGGGGAGAATGCCTATAGGGACAAAGTTCAAATAAATTTAGATTTAATACAAGTTTCTGCAAAAATCTGTTCTTTATAGTTTTATTCCTGTTAAAAAATTAGAGACAGTGTGTGTATCTAATAAACAACCTTTAAAAAGATAATCTTGGTGATTGTAACATGGGGAAATTCTGTCTACTGATCATTGAGCAAAAGAATTTGCTGCATCTTGAATACATTTTCTCTCTTTAAAAATGAAGTTATCACTAAAAGAAAAAAACAGCTAATGACCCCCTGGGGTTGTTGAGAAGCTCAGATGAGGTATGATTCTTGAAACATACGGAAAAGTCCTTAGCTTTCCTAGTCTGGGAAGCTATAAATAAATAAAGAAGGCATTCAGCCTCTCTTGCTCCTTGGAAACTGGGAAGGAAAGGGTTAGCAAGAAGCTGCAGCTCAATCTATCTTTCTACTGAGGTCATCCCTAGTAAAGAAAATAATCTGAGGCAACCAACTATCCATGTGTACATGTTGATGACCAATCTTGCAAATCCACTAACAGCATTAACTAGTGAAAGAATCCTTATCTATGGAATGCTCTTAGTAGGATTCACCTGCTTTGTCTACTATTGTTATGGTAAACAAACCTGGGCTATATATGTGTGTGTGTCTGTGTGTATTTGTGGGGCATAGCTCCCTGGAAAATATACATAAACTATATAACCATCAGAGTATAAGTAATGACTATATAAATTACTTAAAAATTTTATATGTTGGGCTGGAGAGATGGCTCAGTGGTTAAGAGCACTGACTGCTCTTCCAGAGGTCCTGAGTTCAATTCCCAGCAATCACATGGTGATTCATAACCACCTGTAATGATCTGGTGCCCTCTTCTGGCTTACAGGCAGGATACTGTATAAATAAATAAATCTTTTAAAAATTTTAGATGTTAAGTCTAGGCTAATGGACTAACATGAAAGACGGCTACAGCGACACTGACCCGACTTATCCATGCTGGGTCTGTATCTCATAATTACTAGTATTACATCATAAATGTGGTTAGTATCCAAAATGGGCAAGATTCTGCTCCTTCTAAGATCTCTAGGAAGAATCTTCTTAACTTT
>NW_004954386.1:0-1147 GCF_000317375.1 Microtus ochrogaster
AGACCAGCCTGGTCTACAAGAGCTAGTTCCAGGACAGGCTCCAAAGCCACAGAGAAACACTGTCTCGAAAAACCGAAAAAAAAAGAAAAGAAAAAAAAAAGAAATATACAGAAGGGAATTGTAAAAAAAAAAAAAATAGGGTGTGGTACTAGATATTTAATATCTTCTCGCAGAATAAACAAAATTATAAGAGGAGATAAATATTATAGAAATAGTACAAGAAATTCCTTAACAATCAAAGAAACAAATTTTAGTCCATGCTCATCACTGAAAAGATACCTACGTAAAATTCAGTATGTTCTTTCAGAAAGAGAAGTTGCTAAAATAAAATCTTAAAAAGAGAAAAAAATTAAGAACTATCCCATTCAAAGGAATAATGTTAAGACAACCTAGCAACTTGGGGAACTTATGGGAAAGTAGTCTGAAGATATAGTTCCATAGCAGCAACTCTTTCTGTAGACTTTGTCACTAGTCTGCAGGATGACAAGGAGGAGACAGCACTTTGACCTTCCAGTCCCAGGCAGAGCCAAGAGACACCTAAGCAAAAATGTCTGTAGGGGTAGGGGTGGGGGTGCCACGGGGACTGAGAGGAAAAGGAAAATGTATGAGATTAATTACTTAAAATCTTAAATATGTGATTATAGAAAATTCACCACTGTCAGAACTTTTAGGGATGAATTTTTTCGTGTATGTGTCACACAAGTATGATACAAATCTGTTAAAGTCAGCAGACAACCTCATGAATGAATTTTTGATAAAAGAAGCAGATCATAAACTTTATAGTACCTCTGTGGCGGGGGGGACAACATGGTACAAGAAGGAAAGCTCAATAGTACAGTCAGGTCAGCCATGAGTAGTTATTTGAACCTGGGCACTGGTCTAAGTGCAGTCGCGATAATTACTTTAAAGGATATGGAAAACTGCCTTAGACAGTTAACCTTTGTCTTCTGACTGAAATTTCAATTGTTAATACTGAATTTGAAAAAAGAAAAAACAGGGGCTGGAGAGATGGCTCAGTGGTTAAGAGCATTGCCTGCTCTTCCAAAGGACCAGAGTTCGATTCCCAGCAACCACATGGTGGCTCACAACCATCTGTAAAGAGGTCTGGCGCCCTCTTCTGGCCTTCAGGCATACACACAGACAGAAA
>NW_004954387.1:0-1147 GCF_000317375.1 Microtus ochrogaster
GTCTACAGGCCAGAAGAGGGCACCAGACCTCATTACAGGTGGTTGTGAGCCACCATGTGGTTGCTGGGAATTGAACTCAGGACCTTTGGAAGAGTAGGCCATGTTCTTAACCACTGAGCCATCTCGCCAGCCCCTGGCAGGATTAATCTTGTGAGCATGAGTATATTGCCAAAATTTGTTCATATATTTTAATGCAATACCTATCAAAAGTCCAATATCATCTTTCACAGGTTTAGAAAAAAACAGTACAAGGATTCACATGTGACCACAATAGACCATGAAAAGCTAAAGGAATCCTAAGGGTAAGAACACAGCTGGAGGTATTACAATACCCAACTTTAAATCATACTCTAGAAATATACCAGTGGGGCTAGAGAGACGGCTCAGAGGTTAGGAGCGTTGACTGCTCTTCAAAAGGTCCTAAGTTCAATTCCCAGCAACCACACGGTGGCTCACAATCATCTATGAGATCTGGTGCCCTCTTCTGGTGTGCAGGCATACATGCAGACAGAACTCTGTATACATAATAAAATAAACCTTTTTTTTTTTTAAAGAAATATAGCAACGAAGACAGCCTGGTACTGGCATAAAAGTAAACAGGAGGACTGGAGAGATGGCTCAGACATTAGAGGTAGACTCAACAACAACAATGCACAGGAAGAGCGATGGAATAGAACAGAGGACCCAGAAATAAAATGACAAAGCTATGCCCACTTCATGTTTGTTTTTTTGTTTTTGTTTTTGTTTTTAATTTTTTTTTATTTAACTTTATTTTATGTGCATTGGTGTGAAGGTGTCAGATCCCCTGGAACTGGATTTTCAGACAGTTGTGAGCTGCCATGTGGGTACTGGGAATTGAACCCAGGTCCTCAGGAAGAGCAGTCATTGCTCTTAACTGCTGAGCCATCTCTCCAGCCCCCCCCACTTCATGTTTGAAAGGAGAAAAAAAACATACATTGGGGCAAAAGATAGCCTAGTCAATAAATGGTTCTGGAAAATCTTGTTTTTACCTGCAGAAGAATGAAAATTGAATTCGTATCTTTTTTTGTTTGTTTGTTTGTTTTTCGAGACAGGGTTTCTCTGTGGCTTTGGAGCCTGTCCTGGAATTAGCTCTGTAGACCAGGCTGGTCTCGAACTCACAGAGATC
>NW_004954388.1:0-1147 GCF_000317375.1 Microtus ochrogaster
ATCCATCCATCCATCCATCCATCCATCCATCCATCCATCCATCCATCTTCTCATCCACTAGCCTATAAAATGGATCCACATAAGCCTTCGAGATAGTTCTGTCTTTCACAGTCCACTTCCATGAATGGGGCTACCTCCCCTGTACTTCAAGCCAGAATGCTGCAGAGTGATGTCCCAGCACCAAGTAATTCATCACTGTGATCAGGGATGAACCGTCTTCCCCATCCCTCAGCTCTGTCAACAATGAAGCCACGACTGCCAGCGGAGTGACTTGCAGCAACATCAAAAAACTCCTCTTTCACGGTAACTTTATTGTAGATGTTCTCCGGGAACTGCTGGGCTAATTGTGTGCACCAGGCAGTGGGTTCAGAGTGGCATTTAGCACATTGCTTTGAAGGCAAGATGACTACTCTGTTTAAAAGGCTGGCCTATCAGGGGCCACACTCCTTTGTGGTTAGTGCTGCTCCTCACATGAGCATCTTTTCTCCTCACAGATCTCCCTGTGACAGATCACAGTTATTGCCTCACTTTTGGTCAGCCCAGCTGTCAGCCTCATTGCTGTAGGCAGAATGAACCACACAGCAGGTATTTATAAGTACCTACTGAATAAATGAACTTGTGAGAGGCCCACCAGCCGGTTGTGCATTCCCGATCTTACCAAAGGCATCTTCTGACTGATATTTGCCAATGTTAATTTCAAATATAGGTAGGAAGGAAGCATAATTTACTGACCTAGTCAGTATGGGTTACACAAATACTTTTTGAATGAATTTTTATTAAATCTGAAGGAGATCACATAAATTTTTGAGGAAAGAGTCATATTTAATGCCCTGGTATTTAAGCCCATGGCAACCAGTAAGATAAGTGTCATAACAGCCAGGAAAGAGTTTCTCTCTGCCTGATCACTGTATCATTATTAAATACTTGTTTTAAGGGTTTTGATTTATGGGTAAGAATCATATCTGTATCTTTTGTAATGATTGCATTTCTTAATTAACTTTTGCAGTAATGGGAGTGGAGCCTAGGGTCTTGTGAACGCTGGAGAAGGAATCTACCAGCCGGGCGGTGGTGGCGCACGCCTTTAATCCCAGCACTCGGGAGGCAGAGGCAGGCGGATCTCTGTGAGTTCGAGACCAGCCTGGTCTAT
>NW_004954389.1:0-1147 GCF_000317375.1 Microtus ochrogaster
GGAGATCCTTAATTGAATAATAAAATTTAATAATAAAAAAAAAAGAAAGGAAATCCAGTATGGACATGGGCATGTGGGGCTCTCAAGACTCAGGCCCATGCGAAGAGCTATTGGCAGCTGATGGCCTCTGGGGATAGGAGTAGTTATTCCTTTTTTAGGTATATGTCCATCTAAACACCTTAGTGGATGATCCAATGCCCATTCAAATGTATGGAGAAGCAATTGGACTCAGAAAATTCACGTAAATAAATAGAAGGCGGACATGAAGTTGGGAAGGTGTGGTGGGGGTGTCATGGGGAAAGTTAAAACGGGAAAATGAGTTGTGGCTATGAACAAGTCACATCTATACCAGTATGACACTTTCAAATCATAAATAACATTAATGGAACAAACATAAATCTGAATTTTTGACATATGTATCACTGTGTCTTTCCCATACTCAGATGAAACTCTTTTTAAAAGAAGGTGTTTTTCAGATGATCTTTATTAGGAAGCTGGAGAAGAGATTAATCAGATGAATGTGAATGCCTGAAGTAGGAATCATAAGCTCTGTTTCTTAGATTTTTTTTCATCATGTTGCTTTGCAGTGTCCTGAATAATAGTCAGTAATCTGAAAGCCCTATGAAAATTAAATGAGAATCTGCCGATTTTCACAAGATAACAAAAATGATACATGAACGAAAAAGTCAGTATCACATATTCTAAACTACTCAGCAATAAGCCCGGCATATTTCATCACTCTCAAAAGAACATACAGTTTTTAATGGAAAAACATACAGTTTTACCAGCCAGAATAGGAGATACGTCACAGTCCATTATTTTTTTAATGTAGCATAAAGTGACCATGAATATCAATAGTGTTACAAAGTTTAACAACAACAACAACAGCTAAATATATATCTACAGAAAGAAAAATAGTGGGGGCTGGAGAGATGGCTCAGAGGTTAAGAGCACTGCCTGCTCTTCCAAAGGTCTTGAGTTCAATTCCCAGCAACCACATGGTGGCTTACAACCATCTGTAATGAGGTCTGGTGCCCTCTCTGGCCTGCAGACATACACACAGACAGAATATTGTATGCATAATAAATAAATAAATAAATAAATATTTTTTTAAAAAAGAAAGAAAAATAGTGGAAGAAAATGATTA
>NW_004954390.1:0-1147 GCF_000317375.1 Microtus ochrogaster
CACGTGTCTCTCTCTCTTTCTCTCTCTCTCTCTCTCTCTCTCTCTCTCTCTCTCTCTCTCTCTCTCTCTCTCTCTCTCCCTCTCTCCCTAAATAAATGTTTTATGGCTACTTTCTGTGGCCATGGGTCTGATCACATCCGCTGCCTGTTGGGAATTCCACCACGTGGCTCCCTGCTGATGGGAACTCTGCCACTGCTCGGGTGCCCGCCCCGCTGGAGCTCGCCGTTGCTGCTCCGTGAGCCCAGCAGGGACCCCCACACACATTTATTTTAAGAATGACAGTGGAACTACGATAGGATCTGGTACGGGAGGAGACTGGGGAGAATTGGGAGCAGCTATTCCAGTGTGCAGAGGGGGAAGATGAGGTAGGAGAAGGAGGAGGTAAGGAAGATGGGTATGGTGGAAGTTGACCTTGAACTTCAGGATTGGCAAGGGAGGGAGTGGACCCGGTAAGGAATGTGGAGAATGTTGTTCCACAAGAGGGGTGGGTAGTGTGAGTTTGAGGGAGTGGGGGAGGGGCCAGTGTCTCTGGCTGCATGGTCCAGCTGGAATTGTCAGGGTCCCAATTCCCAGATGACCTGGAATTTGGAGGCAACACAGCCCTAGTGACCAAGACCTATGCTGTGAGACACTGGCTATTGAGGGAACGACGAGAATGCAGAACCCAAAAACCATGGACATATGTAAGCTCTGTCGATTTGTCCCTAGGGCAGCAAAAGTTTTCTAGGTCCCAGAGGATGATAAGCTTTAAGAGGCATCCCAGAGGCAACAGCGGATCTGGCTTTGAACTGAAAGTGCCCATTTGAAAGTTTATGCCCAAATGCACAGTCTATGCCCAAAAGCATGTCTGCAAAAATAGTTCTTAGGCCGAAATGGGGTCATGAAAATTGAAAGCTAGATGTCCCTAAAACAAACAAAATTCACCTCAGCTAGGCTCGGCCTAGCTGCTGACATCAGACTCTTGGTGTGGGCTCGTGTCTTCCACAAGAATCCGATAATCAACAAAAGTAAGTACAACTGGGTCCCCCAAAACCCTATAGCATAGACAAGAAAAAGGGACTCACCAAGATCCTGCCACTGTAGTCTGGGAGCTGGTTTTAGCCTGGTGTAGAGAGCTCAGATTGTGGGCTAGGGCACTTTTGTTTTT
>NW_004954391.1:0-1146 GCF_000317375.1 Microtus ochrogaster
GACTGCAGATTGCTCTTCCCTCTTCCCAGCATTCTTGTTGCCCCACCTCTACTTCCTGCCTGGCTACTGGCCAATGAGCATTTTATTAACAATAATACAAGTGACAGGATGAAAGACCATTTTTTCCACAGCAGTTGAAGCTTCATGAGTTTTTCCTTTTGCAGTTTGGCAAATGTGGATGCCATCCTCTTGATTTTCAACCTAAGAGATTTTGCATCAGCTGTCTGTATGTAAGAATATTTCCAGAGAGGTTTAACTAAGGAAATAAAACCCATACTGAATGTGACTAGCTCCATTCAATCATGTGAGGTAATGTACTGAATAAACAGATAGAAATGTGGAAACTACCTGAACATCAGCATTTAACTCTTTCTGCTTCTTCACTTTAGTTACAAAATGATCAACTGTCTCACACTTCTGCTTCTATGTCTTCTATTGTGGAATAATCTTTTTGTATGAATGTGAAAATGTGTCAGAATTATTGGCTTAATAAAAAGATGAATGGTCAATAGCCTGACAGGATTTCCAGACAGAGAGGACAATGGGAAGAAGAAGGCAGAGTCTCCAGTCAGACATGGATTAACCAGGATGGGCACAATGGAAATGAGGTAACAAGTATGTGGAAGGATATAAATTTAAAATTATGGGTTAGTTTAAGTCAAAAGAGCTTGCTAGAAAAAGAAGTAAAAGCTAAGTCTTAGCTTTCACAATTAATAAGTCTCTGTGACATTTTTTTGTGAGTTGGCAGCCCCAAATGAAAAGTCCTTCTACAAATAGCATACAATACCTAAAGGACCCTAAAAAGGTTCCAAATGCACAAAACATTGCCAACACTGCCTATAATAACTCAGATATCTAGTGACCCTTCACCAGCATACCTCAAAGAAAGGAAACACACAAACTCTACTACCAAAAAAATAATAATAATAACCAGAGTCAACAACCACTGGTAATTAATATCATTTAATATCAATGGACTCAGTTCACCAATAAAAAGGCACAGGTAAAAGAAATGAACATTTTTTAGATAAGTACAATATAAAAAATTAAATTGTTTCTCCAGGTTCAAGATTTGATCAGGAACAGGCTTTGCCCTATGTACATAACACACATCCGATCCCATATGGGTCTGCTAGGCCCTCTAGC
>NW_004954392.1:0-1146 GCF_000317375.1 Microtus ochrogaster
GAAGCTGGAGGGAGTGGGAGGAGGGGAAGGGGTGGGAACTGGGATTGATATGTAAAATGGGGAAAAGATTGTTTTAAAAATAAATAAGTAAAATGAAGAAAGAAAACAAAAAATATTTCAAAGTACCTATTTTTATTCTTAGAGTATATTAAAAAAGGCTGTTTACAACTATAAAATGATAAACTCCACATTTCTCTTCTTGCTTACTGTAAACTGCCACATGAGTTAAGATGCCGTAATTTTGGTTTCATCAAAAAAAAAGTTAATCAATTTTCTATATTCATGGTAAGGATTTGGGGTCCTGTATAGCACACCCCAAAGAAATCGGAGCTTTGCTTGCCCTGTGTGCTGAGATTCCTTCCAGGTGACTATGACTCATGTCTTGATTTGACTCAAAGGCGGCTCGTAGATTGCTCTAATTAGCCAGAAAACGGTCCTAGCTTTTTGGTATTTTGGTTTGCTTTGGTTTATTTTTAGTTCCAAGGGCCTGCTCCTTCCAAGTCAACAAAATCAACTCATTCCATTATTTCAAGCAGAACATCCACACTCAGGGTGAGAACTTTCTAGACAGAAAGAGAAAACAGAAATGATTTTTATGGACACTTCACAAGACGTAACTATCAGATTCATGTACATTCACACTACAAACAAAAGTGCTTCGCCTCTAGAAGTGCTGAGTAGAAAGACATAGGGAAACGGAGTGAACGCTGGGGAAAGAAAGGAAGGAAGAAGGAACAGAGACAAGGGAAGGATAAAAAGGGAGGATGGGGCAGAAACACCTGGGCCCAGGTCAGAGTCAGAAGGAAGATTGGCATCTTACAAGTTTACTGTCTTAGAAACAACAAGTACATTTTAAAACCAGAAGCCAAAAGAGCAGTTTGGAAAAATAAAGGCAGAGGGTGATGTTCCACATTGGGTAGGTACTCCAGGTATACCAGGAGTTCTATAACAGTGCCATCTTGGTCAGTATGTTATTCCTGTACTGAAAACTCGATACCAAATAAATAAATAAAATGTGGTTTGGCTCTTTGGCTCACAGGTTTAGAGATTTCTGGCCAAAATCGATTGGTGCAGATATTTTCTTTTTTTTCCCTCAAATTGCTGTTTTATTTTCAGAAAGCAAATATTCTCATCTATCCATATTTT
>NW_004954393.1:0-1146 GCF_000317375.1 Microtus ochrogaster
TTGGAGCCTGTCCTGGCACTAGCTCTTGTAGACCAGGCTGGCCTCGAACTCACAGAGATCCGCCTGCCTCTGCCTCCCGAGTGCTGGGATAATGGGTTAAAAAAAAAAGCACTTGCCAATCAAGATTGGTGTCCCACCCCCAGAGCCCGTATAGAAAGCTGTGTGATCATAGGTGCTAGGCATGGAGTGAGCATCTTCAAGGTTGGCACACCTACATGGAGATAAGGAGATGGGAGTTGGAGAGAGAATATTCTGGAAGCTCCCAGACTAGCTAGCCTAGAATATGCAGTGCAGCAGACTCAAAAGAAAGACCCCACCTCAACAAGGTGGAAGGTGAAGACTGGCTCCCGGAGCTGTCCTCTGATGCCTACACACGCTAGGGCACGTGTATGCCCTCCACATCTCAGGAGCACACTCTCACTTTTCCCATGTGTGTGAAGACACACACAAATCTTTAGAACTCCCAATACAAAGTCTGTGGACTTAAATATTTCTGCAATCCATCCAGAAGCACAAACAGACAATAGATGGGAACAATAACTCTTTAAATTAGTAGATGGCACCTGCATTTTCCAGGATAAATTCTGGAGCCATACTAATCACAGCGACATGGACTTTGGGAGATAATCAATAGTGTTAAATCCCCTGGGAAGACTACTCTGGACTCGGAGTATCAGGCTGGATCCTCGTCTCACCCTAGCTTTTGTTCCCAGATCCTTTATCGGCATGTTTCTACTTCCATCCTCTGGTTTTTGCACTGTTAGATTTCTGAAATTCTTGATGTGGGCAAAGGTTAGTTTTCATGGTGGGCTGTGTCTCGGTTCCTTGAGCTGGGATGAGGGTACCACACGACACTGGCTCTTAACTTGTATCTCTAAGGAAAGCTTGTACTATGTAAGCCTGGGTACTCTTAAATTTTTCCTCTGCTGATGCATAATTCAGACAACTCACAGGAATAAGGGAGGGAAGATGGGATGATATTTTCCAAAGACTGGTACCTGCCCTCAGTGGCTTAGCTTCCTACTCTCACTAGTGCAGCCACTGATGACACCAGCAGCTATGGCTTGAGGAATGTGTGTCTGAGGAGGGGGATTCTCATACAGGGCATAGTTACAGAGATGTATTCCAGGACTTGTTGGATTAGCT
>NW_004954394.1:0-1146 GCF_000317375.1 Microtus ochrogaster
TCTGTAGCTTTTGGTTCCTGTCCTGGAACTAGCTCTTGTAGACCAGGCTGGCCTCGAACTCACAGAGATCCGCCTGCCTCGGCCTCCCGAGTGCTAGAGAGAGAGAGAGAGAGAGAGAGAGAGAGAGAGATGTCCTTGGGGAGTGGAGATTGTAGGCTGTTTCTGTAGACATAGGTTCTGAAACAGATGTTGGGAGCAAAATTTTGTTGGGGGTCAATGTCAATGAAGAAAAAAAAGGGAGAAGAAATATGGTTGGGCTTATGCAAAAGTCCAATTGCTGCTGCTCACCCAGCAGGGATCACCTAGAGCTCTGCCTGCAGTAGAAACAGCTGGTCCTTCTTGGCTTGCTGGACTACCCTGCCACAGCGTTCTCCAGACCTGAGACCAACAGTGAAGCTTCCACAAGTCCCCTGAAGGGAAATCAGAGGGTGGCAGTTCTCGGCCCAGCTGCAGTTCACTGGCTTGGGGAGAGGGTGAGGGTTTCTCCTCCTGTCCTC
This sequence comes from Microtus ochrogaster, assembly GCF_000317375.1. Lineage (NCBI taxonomy): Eukaryota > Metazoa > Chordata > Mammalia > Rodentia > Cricetidae > Microtus > Microtus ochrogaster. The sequence continues at coordinate 498 of NW_004954394.1, forward strand.
CCTCCCCAGTCCTTCACATTATTCTGACTCCCTCCCCTGTGCAGCTAAGCACACTTCCATCCTTTGCGCTGACAGCTGCTTCTGCTCCCTGAACTGTGTTCTCCAAACACCCCGAGCTCTGTGTAGTCCTAGTTGCTGCACAGATCACTTCCTCCGGGCCTCCTTAAGGGCGCCCTCCCCCAGAAGCCATGCTGGTCAGTATGAACTTCCCAGACCTACAGTTATTCTGCCTTGTATTTTAAAGTATGCATATTATTAATAAAATTACAATAAGCCGAGGATTTGAGCAAATAGGTACAACATGTTATTATCCCATAGTGCAATATTGTTCATTTGTCAGCGACTTCCTGGAGAGCTGTGTTCAGAATCCTGAGACTCATCCCAAACTCAGTAGTACTGGTGACCTTGGTGGTCACTCAAGAGAGAGAACTGGCATAGATTTTAGTGTCTGCACCTGTCCTTGATACGCCACATAATGACAGCTGTGAACGTATATGCATAGAGTTAGACATTTCATATCCGAGGGTTCTTCCTTGAAGGCTCAATCAAACACAGCTGTCTCTGTGTCTCTGTCTCTGTCTTTCTCTCTGTCTCTGTCTTTCTCTCTGTCTTTCTCTCTCTGTGTCTTTCTCTCTGTCTCTCCCTCTCC
>NW_004954395.1:0-1146 GCF_000317375.1 Microtus ochrogaster
GAGCGAGGTCTCAGTAGACATCACGTTGTCACGTGTGAGGTGTTGCGGAGCGCGGTCTCATGGACATCACATGCTATCATTGAGGCAGTGCGATCCTGTGTCAGGAGTGTGGGCTCTGGACCAATTTGGATTAAGTTTCTGTGTCACTCTGAATAGTCATTTAATTCTTCTGTGCTTCACCCAACAACTATATAATATAATGATGGTATCTAACTTAAATGGTCGTTATGAGTATTAAGTAAATCATTATACTTAGAACAGTGTTTTTCAACCTTTGGGTTGCAAATCCTTTGGGACTTGAATGACCTTTCCAGAGGGGTTGCCTAAGACCACTGGAAAAATGCAGGTATTTACATTATGATTCATAACAGCAAAATTACAGTTATGGAGCAGTAATGAAAATAATTTTATGGTTGGGGATCACTAGAACATGATGACCTGTATTAAGGGGTCACAGCATTAGGAAGGTTGAGAAGCACTGACTTAGAATAACAGCTGGTATTTAGTAAATGAATAGGAAATTTCTCCCTTTTGCTGTTCTGTAAGATTTCTTGTTCTTTAGTTATGTGAAGAAACTACTGAACTTATCAACTGCCCTGGTTTTTCTCTCCTTCAATACTGATGCTGTTGCTTTTTGGTACAAAAAACATTAAGTATGTTAGCATGCACCTATAACCCCATTTCTGCAGAGCTTAGGCTGAAACTGTTTCAGAAAAAAAATAATAAGTAAATAAAAAGAGCATTACTACTGGAGCTGGAGAGATGGCTCAGTGGTTAAGAGCACAGGCTGCTCTCCCAGTGGACCTGGGTTCAATACCCAGCACCCACATGGTAGGTAAAAATTGTAACTTCAGTTTCAGGAGACCTGACACCGCTGGAGAGATGGCTCAGTGGTTAAGAGCACAGGCTGCTCTCCCAGTGGACCTGGGTTCAATACCCAGCACAGCACGGCAGTTCACAACTGTCTGTAACTCCAGTTCCTAGGAATCTGACACCTGTATACCAAATGCACACAAAATAAAGTAAATACATTTTTTAAAAGCCACACTGTGGCCGGGCGATGGTGGTGCATGCCTTTAATCCCAGCACTCGGGAGGCAGAGGCAGGCGGATCTCTGTGAGTTCGAGACCAGCCTGGTCTACAGAG
>NW_004954396.1:0-1146 GCF_000317375.1 Microtus ochrogaster
AGGAGGAGAAGGGTGGGAGGAGGGGGAGGGAAATGGGAGGCTGGGAGGAGGTGGAAACTTGGGTTTTTTTCTCCTTTTCTCAATAAAAAAAAAGTTACCTCTAAAAAAAAGAAAAGAAAGAAAGAAAAAAAAGCAAAAAATTCTTATAAATGCCAGACATAGTGATGTACACTTTTAATCCCAGCACATCGGAGGAAGAAGCAGGTAGATTATCAATGGGTTTGAAGCAGGCCAGCCAGGGCTAGGAACATAGAAAAACCCTATCTTGAAAGAAAGAAAGAAAGAAAGAAAGAAAGAAAGAAAGAAAGAAAGGAAGGAAGGAAGGAAGGAAGGAAGGAAGGAAGGAAGGAAGGAAAAAGCATTAAATGATCATTTTTATGACCAATCATTTCCTGGGGGAGGGAGAATCAATGAGTAACTGGTGTCCTCATTGCAACTTTTGTCTTTGAGGTTTGTATGACATACTTTGATTATATAATAAAGATTTTGTAGCTTATTTAAGAAATTTTTTACCACAGTACTTTTCATTAAATAAAACACCTTTGTACCTTCCTAGCTAAAAAAGAAGGCCAGAAGTGTTTTCGTATGACATGACTATAGGTAACTATCAATTTTCTTCATTTTATAAACACACTTCAGCATGCAATTTTTTATTATAAAGGATTTAAGTAAAAAAAATCTTAAATGTTAAAACGATAACTTGCACAAATGAAAGCAAAATGCTTAGTTTGAACTAAAGGCAATCACGTAAACCAACACAGAAGAAACACGTACCCATACGAATGAGTGAGCATTCAGAGCTTGAGCTGGCAGGAGGAGGGCTAACATGATGTGTTAACAACTCTTTGTAATGGGTTTCATCTAAAATAACATGGTATGTGCCTAGCAAGCAAAAGCAAAACACAGCAGTTATAAAAACAAGAGCTTCACTGTCAGTCTAAGGAAGTCTCATCATGTGAAAATATACATTTCATAACAATTTTAAGTAAATTATCATTTAAAAATAATTTAAATAAATCTCTCAATCAAATTCTCTAGGCATGCCAGGCAATGGTGGCGCACGCCTTTAATCCCAGCACTCAGGAGGCAGAGGCAGGCAGATCTCTGTGAGTTCGAGACCAGTCTGGTATACAGAGCTAGTTCCAG
>NW_004954397.1:0-1146 GCF_000317375.1 Microtus ochrogaster
TAGTCCTGACTGCCAAGAGACTTCAGTGTCCCTGGGCTCACCCTGCTCCTGAATTGTTCATATGACTGTCCCAAGTGTAGAAAGGCAGGGATGTGAAGAAAAGGGACTGAGACAAATCAACAGTAGAGAGGTAAGAATAGCAAGACAGGTTCCAATAAAGAGAGGCACAGAGACACAAGGAATCTACAATAGGAGGAGATGTGTGGTAAAAATCAGAGCATGGACATGAGAGAGAAGAAGAAGGGTGAAGAACCAGAGGTGATGATGTAAGTCAGGAAGAGAGGAGGGGAGAGAGAAGGGAGGGGGAGAAAGGCCTAACTAGAAAGAGACCAAGAAGCAGAAGGGAAGACAGAAGGAAGACATGACAAGGTGTCCTTGGACAGAAAAACAGGAGGGGCTGAGATGCAATCTAGGGAGTTTAGAAAGACATAAGTGGATGGAATGGATCAAAAGACAAATAGTAGTAATAGGTACAGACACAGGTCAGGCAGGCTACCATTGGCAGAAAGAAAAAAGTAAAGAGAGGGAGATAGACAAAATGTGTTAGCGCCAAAGAGACATAAATTGTGTCCTAAATAACCAGCGCAGGTATGGGGACTTTGTGTTGACAGTGAGATAAGATGTGAAAAGCAGCTCTGGAAAAACCTGGATCTCAAAACCAGTTCTAGGAGAACCATCTCAGAGACTTCTCCATGAATTTCTAAGCTTGTGCCACCTAAATTCTGAAAAGGTGGGGTCTAAGCAGGCAGGTGGGGTGCTTACTCCTACACAGGACTGATTTCCCAAGAACTGGAGGACACAGTTGTTACTGGGAAATCCTTCTTCCACCTGATGGCCTGAGGCAGCCAATTGCATATTAAGAATCACTGAGGTACAGGCAGATGATGAAGCCTTTGCCTGGGCTTTCAGGCTCCCTTGCTCTGTGCTGCTTCATGCTGGAGGAAACAAACAAACAAGGGCTCCTTACACCTCTGAGAATTTGTTGGGTGCCATAGATCCCTAATCATGTTCCCCTGCTCATGCTCAATTATAAGAAAAATTGTATTCTGTAACTAGTTGAAGTTGATCGATCTTAAGCTGAAGAAGCAAGGGGGCAAGGGGGACTGAGAAAGAGACAGAGAGAAATAGGAGAGAGAGAGAGAGAGA
>NW_004954398.1:0-1145 GCF_000317375.1 Microtus ochrogaster
AGGCTGGTCTCGAACTCACAGAGATCCGCCTACCTCTGCCTCCCGAGTGCTGGGATTAAAGGCGTGCGCCACCATCGCTTGGCAACAAAGGCTTTAAAAAAAAAAAAAACCTCCATCCACTTTCCTCTAGGACTTCTCAAGTACATGATGTTTTACACAACTCCGATACCCAGTTGGAGCCAGCCCCATAACCGAACATTAAGATTCAACTAACATCATGACGCCCCTTCTCCTAAAGACTGGATATTCCTGCCAGTAATAAATTGGAGAATCTTTCTTTTTTTTTTTTAAATATTTATTTATTTATTACTTATACAGTTAGCCAGAAGAGGGTACCAGACCTCATTACAGATGGTTGTGGGCCACCATGTGGTTGCTGGGAATTGAACTCAGGACCTTTGGAAGAGCAGGCAATGCTCTTAACCGCTGAGCCATCTCTCCAGCCCTGGAGAATCTTTCAATAACCCCAGAAGAAACAGCTCACTACAGCTTTACTTTGCCACCTGATTAGTGGCAAGACTAAATGCTCTCCTGGGTTTTTCTAACAAATTAGCATCTCAATTTCTTCTTCCATAGACAATGTTTATACTTAGTAACACAATGAGAGCCCCTATGATCATCTTACTAAGAGAGATCCCATGTTTGCTATACATTCTTTCAAACTTTCTTCTATGCAGTATTTGAACAAAATCGTTAGTGTAGATAACATACAATTTCTTGGCACAAAAAAAGTTAGCTTAGAGGACATAAAAGTAAATGTAAGCAGGCATACAGTATGCTAATCTGGAGAGTGAAACTCATTTTTTTCATGCCAATATTTTTAGTATCTTTTCCTAGATCATCATTAGTTTGTTTTAGGGGAAAATAGTAACTCAAATTTTTGCTTTGTGCATATGAGGATGGGGGTTTTGTTTGTTTCATTTTGAGACAGGGTATCAAGCAGATTAGGTTAGCCTCAAATTAACTATGGAGACAAGGATGACCTTGAAAGTCCAGCTCTTCCTGCCCCCACCTTCTAAGCACTGGATTTACAGGTAGGGAACCACAGACTCCTGGCTTGTTTCTGTGGTTCCCTCCCCTCCCTCCTTCCCTCTTCTCTCTCTCTCTCTCTCTCTCTCTCTCTCTCTCTCTCTCTCTCTCTCTCT
>NW_004954399.1:0-1145 GCF_000317375.1 Microtus ochrogaster
CCTGTGCAGCTGTCAACCTCTGACAAACCATCACTACTTATAGCTGGAGCAGCTGCCAGGCCATGGGTTACAAAACTCTGCGTTCCTCATCGCTTAGTGTCCTCTCGTTTTAAACCACTAATAGCCTTAGGCTCCCACTGATGGCTTTTCTTACCGCTCTACTTGGATGAGCTAGAAGGAGAGAGAAGTCATAAGGCAGAAGGCTTGTGTTGAGTCTCCTAAGAGTGGAGCTGCTTTCTCTCTACGCTTCCCTCGCATTACAGCCAAGAACAGCCTTAGGCACTCAGGAGAAATTAGACTGTCAGGAGACAAAGAGCCATGGTATGAAATCAAAATGTTAAGAGTTAAATGAAGGAAATCGTGAGGTTTAATCTTTATTTATAGGACATTGAGCCATGAAAAACTACTGAAAAGTAAGAAACTCGGATAATCTTCATACAAGATGTACAATAGGAAACTGTTCAAGTGTAACGTTAATGTTAAAAGAAAAAGTGCCACAAGCCATGTGTCAAACGAGTCCTGAGTAGACAATCGGCAAGACTAATTTATACTGAACTGACTTTCTGCCTCAGATATGTAATAGAAGGTAAATTTCCCACTGTGAACAATAAGAGCACCAGAACGATGATGGAGACACCGTTCCATTTTCTCCATTCCTGAGAGACCACTGCATCAACTTAAATACCATTTTAAGGAACTGTAGATAAAGTCGAACAATCAGAAGGATGGACAGGGTGCCTTCTCAGATTTACTTGTGGAAAGGAAATGTGGTGTTTTAGGACAGAAGAGGGAAGCTATATTTGGTAAGAAAGAGAGACTACTCATCACTTTCAACATTTAAAAGGATACTCTGTTGAAAGAGAATAGACTTTTTCTTTTGAAACCCTGTAGTAATAGGAGCAGCGGGGCTGCGTCCCCAGCACCCTGGCCACCTGGCTAGCTTATGCCCCGAAATAACAACACACAAATTGTATTCTTTTAAACACTGCTTGGCCCATTTCTATCTAGCCTCTTCTTGGCCAACTCTCGCACCTGGACTAGTCCACTTCTAGTGTAGCCCACGAGGTGGCTTACCAGGGAGATTCTAGCCTACGTCCATCCTGGGTCGGAGCTTCATTGCGTGCGTCTGCCCGGGAGAGCAGAGC
>NW_004954400.1:0-1145 GCF_000317375.1 Microtus ochrogaster
AGTGCTGGGATTAAAGGCGTGCGCCACCACCGCCCGGCTGGCCCAAACATTTTTATCTGAAATAGTCACTCTAGCTTCTTGTCTTAGAGACAGGTACATAAAAGTCTATCTCCAGTTTCTCTTAGCAGTCATTGGACAGGAAGGGCCAGACACTCTGTGTAGCTCCCAGGCGCCTCAGACTCACTCACCACTGCCCTGGTGGTGGCTTGGTGTCCCTGCAGTGGAAGCAGCTCATGCAGCCCTCTGTCTTCCAGGAGATGCTGGCCATCATGAAATCCATCTATGACATGATGGGCCGCCACACCTATCCCATCCTGCGGGAGGACGCACCCCTGGAGCATGTGGAGAGGTTTTTCCAGGTATGTGAGCCCTGACCTTTGATGGGGGCGGGGCAACCCTAGTGAGCGTCTAATCTGCACTGAGCCGCAGATGGGCTCCCCGCCCCAGCTGATTGCCAAAGTCCTTTGAGAGAATGAATGAAATCAGGCCCTGTCTCAATGAACTTCATCTGGAAAATGAAGTATTCTGGGCCCCTACGTGTAGAGGCAGCTGGTACCCACACAGGGTCCAGTATTTTAGTGCCTTTTGGGACATATTTGAGGCAAGCTCCCCTCCTCCCACCCTACCTGAATAGTGCTGAAGTTGCCCCCCTTCTAGAGGCGCAGAAGGAACCAATGGTTCCATTTTACTTGTGTCATTCGGTGCCTCTAAAGTGCTGGCTTTTGTCCCAAAGTTGAGGGGTTAGATAGGCACAGAGGGAATTCTGGGACGCTAAACTAAAGTGAGCCAGCAAAGAGCCCCCTCAGCAGGCCACCTGAGGAGACCTTAGAGTAAGGTTGGCTGGGAAGGATGGGAAATGGAGGGACCAGTTGAACTGGAAGAAGGCCCCACCCGAACTCCAACAGTGTACTCAGGCTGGAGTAGGGGAAGGCCCTAAGGGAGACAGGCTTACCTTGGGCATGGTTTGGGTTGCAGAAAATGGACAGGAACCAGGATGGAGTGGTGACCATTGACGAGTTTCTGGAGACCTGTCAGAAGGTAGGTGTAGGTGGCATCTGGTTCCTCTGTGGTGTGTGTGTGTGTGTGTGTGTGTGTGTGTGTGTGTGTAAGTGCGTGCATCTCTGTGTGTGTGTGTAAGTGCGTGC
>NW_004954401.1:0-1145 GCF_000317375.1 Microtus ochrogaster
CCATGTAGTGGAGAAAATCGCAGTGAAAGACAGATGCAGCAAAGGTTTTGAGAATCAGTCAACAACCGCCCCAGGCAAACCCGCCCTAAAGGGGCTGGCTTAACCCTACAGAAGCTCACCACACTTTTCAAATGTCATCTTGTTTGCCCTGAGTTATGCAAGCAAACCTCAAAGTATTTAAGGTTGTAAGGTCCGAGATCCATCTTGTGACCGGCACCTCAGGATCTTCCAAGTACACTGGGAATTCAGCAACTAGATAAAAGTCACACATGATACTAAACTGTGGTAGCTAATTGTCTAACAGGGAAGGGACAAACCAAAGGAATAATCACACAAAGAAAGGACAGCCACTGCGGTTACAAGGGAAAAGAGGCAGAGAAGAAGGAATGAACAGAACTGGGAACATGACCTGGCTCATGGAGTCAGGGAACATGCCTGGGAATGTGACATCTAACCTGAGGGGTCACCTAGGAAGAAAAGCTATTCTAAGCAGAGGGAAGAGAGCATGTGCAAAGGCTTGGAGTAGGAGACAAGAGGGGATACTGTGTCTGGCACTAACACACAGTCGTAGCTTGTGACAGAGTTGGGAGGACAAGCGGGGGCTCTGTATTATGGGTCTCAGCAGGACACATGACCAAGTCTACTGAGCTTTTCTCTTGTGGTCAGTGTGGAATAAATAAGATGTCACGGGTGAAGAAGGGAAATGGAGATGAGTCTTCTGTGGAGCTCCCTCTAGAGACAGGGTGGTGAAAGAATATTACAGGAACAAACGAAAGCCAAGGAGACCAACAGGCAACCTAAAGACGATGATGAAAACTGTGGCTAAGACTTTTCAAAAAGATTTATTTATTTATCCATGTGTACGTGTGTTTGCCTGCTTTAGTTTATACATAGTATGTACATGAAAGAGCCCGTAAAGGCCTGAAGAAGGTATTAGATGACCAGATTTTGAGTTGAAGGTGCTTAGGAACCCATATATGGGTGCTGGTAACCAAACTTGAATTTTCTGAAATAGTAGTAAGTGCCTTGTGACCTCTGGGTCTCACTTCAGCATTTTAACTTTATGGTTTTTATCTATGTGTATCTTTGTGTGTCTTTGTGAAGGCCATGTGTAAGGGTGCCTGTAGAAGCCAGAAAAGGACATT
>NW_004954402.1:0-1145 GCF_000317375.1 Microtus ochrogaster
TATGCTTCCAAATTCGGAACTTTGCTTTTTTTTTTTTTTTTTTTGAGTTTTGGGCTTTATTTTGAGAAGTAGTAGTTTGCAGACCTCATTTTAAAACTCTGCTATGGCCAGCCATGATAAGTTCATGCCTTAAATCCCAGCACTCAGGAAGCTGAGGCAGGTAGATCTCTGAGTTTGAGGCCAGTCTTGTCTTTATAGTGAGTTCTAGGTCAGCTCGGGATGCATAATGAGACATTCTCCTACACTAACAACAAAAACCAAATCTGCTAGACCAAGTGCAGTCAACTTTGCTTTTTTTTTTTTGTTTTTTTGCTTTTTCGAGACAGGGTTTCTCTGTGGTTTTGGAGCCTGTCCTGGAACTAGCTCTTATAGACCAGGCTGGTCTCGAACTCACAGAGATCCGCCTGCCTCTGCCTCCCGAGTGCTGGGACTAAAGGCGTGCGCCACCACCGCCCGGCAAGTGCAGGCAACTTTACAGAATATTTAATCTGGTCTGGTAGGCACAGTTGTGCCTGTGTACCTTGCCATTCGGCTGTTTGCGTTTAGGGGAGTTCTCTGCTGTTTCTGACCTCCCTGAAGTGTTGATCTTATAACTCACTGTTAGTCTATCCCCCCCCCCCCCCAACTTTCCTCCATCCCTTCTCTCCCCTTTTCTTCACCTCACGTACCCTGGTCTAATGATAAGCAGGAAAGCCTATGCAGATTTCCCCTCCCTCCCTCCCTCCCTCCCCCCACAGCCTTTTTGACCTACTATATGATGCCTTAAGTCAGCACATCTTCAGGCTCTGTGAGGGTGTTCTGACTGTCCACGATGGAGAGATTACCTTCAGGTTGTTCTCTTTTTTTGGAGCTCAGTTATCAGCTGACTGCTGTTCAATGACTGAAAACAGTTGTTTTGGGTATTAACCAAGATCTACTTGTTTATAAAGTGGTATTTCGTGGCTGAAGGACTGTTTTTTTTTTTTGAGTTGTAAATAGTGATTATATTATTGGGTTTTATGTTTCCTTGCCGGGCGGTGGTGGTGCACACCTTTAATCCCAGCACTCGGGAGGCAGAGACAGGCCGATCTCTGTGAGTTCGAGGCCAGCCTGGTCTACAAGAGCTAGATCCAGGACAGGAATCAAAAGCTACGGAGAAACCCTGT
>NW_004954403.1:0-1144 GCF_000317375.1 Microtus ochrogaster
AATAAAAAAATAAATAAAAAAAGAAAAAAAAACAAAATTCCCACTCACTCCCCTCTTCCCATTCCCTCCACACACCCTCCCAACCCACCCCCATCTAATCCAAATAAAGGGAAAGGCACATTGCTTTGTGGATGGTAAAAGGCCCTGACTACTATATCTAGGCTGAGCAAGATATATATCCAAAGAGAATAGGATCATGAAAAGTCAGTACATGCAGTAGAGATGAACCTCAGTGTCACTGCCAGTGGCCCCTCAATCTGGCACAGCCAGGCAAATGTCAACCACATTCAGTGGAACTAGTAGGGACCTATTATTATTGTTCCTTCCCAGTCCAGCTGGAGTTGGTGAGCTCTCATTAGCACAGTTAAACTGTTTTAGTGGGTGAACCCTTCATGGTCTTGACCTCTTTGCTCATATTCTCATTCTTTCCACTCTTCAGCTGGACCTTGAAAGCTCAGTCCAGTGCTCAGATGAGGATCTATGCCTCTGTTTCCGTCTATTATTGTATGAAGGTTCTATATTGATATTTAAGATAATCATCAGTCTGACTACAGGGCAAGTCAAGATCAAGCCCCTTCTCCTCTGTTGCTTAGGATCTTAGCTGGGATCATCCTTGTAGATTCCTGGGAATTTCTCTAGAGACATGTTTCTGTTAAACCCTTAATGGCTTCCTTAATCAAGATACCTCTTTCCTTGCTCTCATCTCTGTACTTCCTCCATATTAACTATCCCAATCCCTCAAGTTCTCACCAACCCTTCCCTGATCCCCTCCTCTTCCCCCTCCACCCTCGCTTCTCCCCCAAACCCCGTGCTATGAATTTTATCAGCAATCTTGTCTATTTTTAATTTCCAGGAGGGTCTATATATAATTTTCTTTGGGTTCACCTTATTTCTTAGCTTCTCTAGGATCATGAACTATAGGCTGAATGTCCTTTGTTTATAGTAAGTATCCACTTATTTTTTTAAATAAGTACCAGATACCAAAGCTAAACCAAGACCAGGTAAATGATCTAAATAGACCTGTTAGTCGTGACGAATTAGAAACGGTCATCAAAAATCTCCCTTCCAAAAAAAGCCCAGGACCAGATGGTTTCAATGCAGAATTCTACCAGAACTTCCAAGAAGAACTAATACCTATACTCCT
>NW_004954404.1:0-1144 GCF_000317375.1 Microtus ochrogaster
ATTGCCTGCTCTTCCAAAGGTCCTGAGTTCAATTCCCAGCAACCACATGGTGGCTCACAACCATCTGTAATGAGATCTGGTGCCCTCTTCTGGTCTGCAGACATACACACAGACGGAACATTGTATACATAATAAATAAATAAATATTTAAAAAAAAAAAAAACAACTCCACTGGGCAGTGGTAGCAGGCGCCTTTAATCCCAGTACTCGGGAGGCAGGAGGATCTCTGTGAGTTCAAGGTTAGCCTGGTCTACAAATGCTAATTCCAGGATAGGCACCAAAGCTACAGAGAAACAGAGAAACAAACACACAAACAAACAAATAAAAAATAACACTGGGCTAGAGATATGGCTCAGTGCTTAAGCCATATGGAGGACCTAGGTTCAATTCCCAGCACCCATATGACAGCTTACAAATGTCTGTAACTCCAGTTCCAGGTATCCAACACCCTCACACAGACAAATGTGCATATAAAATTAAAAAATTAAATATTTTTTTAAAAAAAAAAAAAAAAAAAAAAAAAAAAAAAATAATAAAAAAAAAAAAAAAAAAAAAAAAAAAAAAAAAAAAAAAAAAAAAAGAGAGAGAGAAAAATAAAATTAAAAAAAATCCAACAGACAAGTCTTCTTTTGATTTGTCTCAAAGATTAATCTAAACCCTGGCTTTCAACTTTTTCTGCCTTCCTCACTTATGCAGACCTTATCAGTGATGTGGCATTCCTCCTAAATGAAGCTATCCTTCACAGAAAGGGGGATGTACGAGAGAGATCATGTAATGAGTGGGGAGAGAAGGTAGGGATACATGAAAATTTCAAATGTCCCTCCTTAACTTGACTCAGAATTCCTATCACATTGTATTACATACTCAGCCACACAAACAAGTCTACACTTCAGTTATCACTTTAAATTCTGCTGAATATATGTGTGTGTGTATAGTGTTGAATTTAAATAAATTATAGTTCTTGTACAAATCAGATTTTCAGAAGCATATTGAATTTAGTATGTATTTTGCATTAATAGTTTATGATATAATTAATCCAATATAAACTACAAATCAATAGAGCTATACTACCCAATAGGGTAGTCACTAGTTATTCGCGATTAATTTTAAATCCAAATGAAGTGAAATGAAAAATTCAGCCCCC
>NW_004954405.1:0-1144 GCF_000317375.1 Microtus ochrogaster
ATTATGAAAAAGGTAAAATATTTTCTATGAAGGCTAGTATTATGAATATCTTATAACACCTTGATTTACGTTTTTCTTTTTGTTTTTTTTTTTTTTTTGTTTGTTTTTGTTTTTTTTCGAGACAGGGTTTTTCTGTGGCTTTGGAGCCTGTCCTGGAACTAGCTCCTGTAGACCAGGCTGGTCTCGAATTCACAGAGATCCACCTGCCTCTGCCTCCCGAGTGCTGGGATTAAATGCGTGCTCCACCACCGCCCGGCCTTGATTTAAGAGTTTTGTCTTAAAACTGAGATAATAATATCACAGAAGGGAAACTCAGAACTTAATTCAGCAATTAACAATTCAAAACAAATAATACCTTAGGATTTGTGATGCTGTTTGGACAAATTGAATGTAATATTCTTAAATCTTACTATTAATATGGTACTGTAATGAAAATTATCTGTAATAGTTCCTTTGTTTTCCAAATGGATCAGTAAGAAATCATAAATAATCATGGGCATAAGCACCTGTTATTTAATAATAGTTTATTCCATAGGACAAATAGCAAATATGAATTTTAAATACTATTTTATAATTAAAGTATTGAAATAAATTTATATGGAATAGTGAGGGTGTATAAGTAAAAGAGAAAAGACTGCTTACCAAATCTAAATAAGTCATATTTGTGTGTGTGTTTAACACCAAATAAAACCATGTGCTATTTACAAAGTAAGCACCCAATGATTAGAGAAATCACTGATAATGTAAGTTACAACAATACATGAAAGAAGTGAAGTAGAAACATTACCTTATCTGTCAGTTTCTTAATTCTGTGAGGAAACATTCCTGTCTGTTTCCCACATAAGGACTCAAGGACCACTTACTAAGTTTATTATGATTTATATTCTTTCTCTAGCAATTAAAGTGATATTCTTAAGAAAATGGAACACATGTTTCCCTGAAGGTTGTCAGTTTGACATCAACATGGGCTACATGGAAGTCTTTGACAAATTTTAAAAAATATCCCAAAGCTCACACTGTGAAATTTAACAGAATCACCTTCTGATTGGTAGATATATGTACGTATAAATGTGAGTGTTTGTGTGTGTGTGTGTGTGTGTGTATATATATATATATATGTGTGTGTGTGTGTGTGTGTGTGTGT
>NW_004954406.1:0-1144 GCF_000317375.1 Microtus ochrogaster
TGGTTGTGAGCCACCATGTGGTTGCTGGGAATTGAACTCAGGACCTTTGGAAGAGCGGGCAATGCTCTTAACCACTGAGCCATCTCTCCAGCCCTGTTGTTTTCTTAGGTACAGGGAAATGTCGTGTTTCCTTATTAGTGTGGTCATCCTACTGTTAACTTACCGTTTTGCTAAAATCTTCAGTGCTTGGATAGAATGTAGTCTACCCACGAGTGTATAGCCTTGGGCTGCAGGGACAAACATGTTCAAAGCAAAGAAATTGCATCTGCCCTAACATGTTTTCATATTATCTCAAACAATACACTAATAACAACTACTTCTATAGCATTTACCTTGTAACAAGGATTAGAAGAATATAAAGATAATTTACAGTATACAGAGGGTGTGTGGAGGATACGTGGAAATCACATACTGTGTGCAAGAGGCCTTGAGCTTCCGCAGATCGTGGATCTCTACAACGTCTTACAGTCAATCACCAAAGGAGGGCTGTGCTCTCTCAGTTAGTTCAAGACTTGCCACACAGTACATTCTTAGCTCTAAGGTTTTAAAGATGGAATAGGAAATTCTCAGTGTCAGTTTACCCTTTGTTGCCTGAATTTTATTAGAACTTTCACGTGAGGGGGTGAATGTTCTCTTCATGAGGAGGAAGAGATGAAGGCAAAGAAAGAAAGAAAGAAAGAAAGAAAGAAAGAAAGAAAGAAAGAAAGAAAGAAAGAAAAAGAAAGAAAAGAAAGAAGGAAGGAAGAGGGAGAAGAAGAAAGACGCCTGTTTGCTAATCATCCCATCGTTGTTTTCAGTGTTCTTAGCAGTAAGTTAATTTTAAGCATTATAATAGACTAGAAGAGTGATTTAGCTTTTCGTCCTCTGCCAGAAATATTAGAAATATTTGTGACTCCGTTAGACTAATATAAGTTTCCATGTTAAAAATAAAATTGCAGGGCTGGAGAGATGGCTCAGTGGTTAAGAGCATTGCCTGCTCTTCCAAAGGTCCTGAGTTCAATTCCCGGCAACCACATGGTGGCTCACAACCCTCTGTAAAGAGGTCTGGTCCCTCTTCTGGCCTGCAGACATGCACACAGACAGAATATTGTATATATAATAAATAAATATTAAAAAAAAAGAGAATGTTGTAACACCCTCAAAC
>NW_004954407.1:0-1144 GCF_000317375.1 Microtus ochrogaster
GCCACCACAGCCCGGCCCAGCCCCCTTTCCTAACTTGCTTTTACCATTGCAAACATCCAAATAGTTGGAGGGCTTGACACCAAGCCCAACAACCTGAGCCCCATCCCTGTGACCTTAACAGTGGAAGGAGAGCCAACTCTCCAAAGTTGTCCTCTGGCTTCCACGCTTGCATTTTGGCAAGCATGGTCCTTCATATACATAGTAAATGTAACAACAAAGCACTACCAAATACATTAAAAAAAATTAGAGTGGACTTACAGCACTTTTCCAATTTTCCATTCCTTCTCTACTAAATATCAGTAACAGACTATTTTATGTGTTTGAGTTTTTTGCTTGCATAAATGTGCAAGCATTTGCATTGTGCATGCCTGGTGTCTGCAAGGGCCAGAAGAGGCTGTTGGATCCACTGGAACTGGAGTGAGCTGCCATGTAGGTGCTAGGAACTGAACCTGGGTTTCTGAGAGAGCACCAAGTGTTCTTACCACTGAACCATCACTCCAGCTCCACAGACAACTTTTTTCTTTCTTTTTTTAGATTTATGGGTATGAATACTTTGCCTGCATAGATGTATGTGCACTATGTGCCCAAGGAGGCCAGAAACTCCCCTAGAATTGGAATTACAATTGGGAACTGCCATGTGTATGCTGGCAATTGAACCCTAGTCTTCTCAACTCTCCATCCCCAAACTTTTAAATAAACATGATGCATCTCACAACCACGTGTGACTCCAGCTTCAGGGGCTCTGATGTTCTCTTCTAGACTCTGAGGACATATGTACTTGTGTATCTATATATACACAGGCATGCTCATATACATAGAACTTAAAAATAAGAACAAGATGGTCAGTGGTGGCACATGCCTTTAATCCCAGCACTTGGGATGTGGAGGCCAGCCTGGTCTACAGAGTGAGTTCCAGGACAGCCAAAGCTGTTACACAGAGAAACCCTGTCACAAAAAACCTTAAAAAATATAATAAAGCCGGGCGGTGGTGGCACACGCCTTTAATCCCAGCACTCGGGAGGCAGAGGCAGGCGGATCTCTGTGAGTTAGAGACCAGCCTGGTTTACAAGAGCTAATTCCAGGACAGGCTCCAAAACCACAGAGAAACCCTGTCTCGAAAAACCAAAAAAAAAAAAATATATAT
>NW_004954408.1:0-1144 GCF_000317375.1 Microtus ochrogaster
TATTTGGATGCTGGTCTTGCTCGAACTACAACTGGCAATAAAGTTTTCGGGGCCCTGAAGGGAGCTGTGGATGGAGGCTTGTCTATTCCTCATAGGTAATAAATCTCCAGTATTTCCTGTTAATGATTGGGCGGGGACAGTCATTCTGTTCCTGCTGGATGTTAGATACCTGCATTAGAAAAGAGGAGACAAGGTCTTCTCTCTAGCCCAAGCTACTCTGGAATTTGAGGTGATGATCTTCTGCCTCTGCTTCCTGAGTGTTGGCATTAAAGGCGTGTGTCACCACTGCCTAGCCCTGTGCATTTTCTTTCTCTGGTCAGAGTAAAAGTTGGTTTATTGAGTTGGGGGGAAAATGTGGCTTTTAGAATATACATTTAGAAACAAAGCTTCCAGCCATTAATTAAGATTGCTGGGCATTCTTGGAAATTAAGTAGATTAACTTGTAGTTTCTTGAAGTTGGTGTGATTTTTGTCAAGTAGATGACTTATTGGCTTATAAATTGCTCCTTGAATATCTTCATTGTGACTTTAGACAAATCACTAGTTCCTCTTATCCTAGGTACTGAGAAATAAAAGGATTTGAGGGATGAGTTTTGGGGCTGCTTCCTGTGCCAGTGGGCGGGGAAACTTGTCTAGAAAATACTGGTGACTGTTCAAAAGCCCAGCAAGGCAGGTGGATCTCTGAGTTGGAGGCCAGACTGGTCTGCAGAGCTAGTGCCAGGACAGGCTCCAAAGCTACACACAGAAACCTTGTCAAAATCGAAAGAATCAAAAAAGTGCTGATCTGGCTATGTAAATGCTTGGGAGACAGAATGGCTAGAGACTACCCTGAAGATGAAAAGCAAATTTGTTTATGGAGTCTTTATCTTGTGGAATTCAGAGATGAGCTGCTAGTGATGACATCCTGCTAACTGAGCAGTTAGTAGTTGGTCCTTTGATTGCATATGATGCAATAATTGTTTCAAGACGGGACTGATGGCAGCTCTTGAAGTGAATTCCTGGGAATGTAGTAGTTTCTTGTATGTACACTAAAATATGAAAATTTCATTTTAGTACCAAACGATTCCCTGGTTATGATTCTGAAAGCAAGGAGTTCAGCGCAGAGGTACATCGTAAGCACATCATGGGTCAGAATGTTGCAGACT
>NW_004954409.1:0-1144 GCF_000317375.1 Microtus ochrogaster
TATAAAATTGTGTCACTTATATTTTTGAAAAGGTTTCACCTAACTATACTAATTCAGATAATTATATATTTGTCTTTCTTTCAGTTTTATATTCTCATCAAACACAAGACTTATTTTCACTAGAGAATAGACAAGATTATATCCAGAAGTTGGTATCAGGAATAACTGTAAGTAGTGACTTTAAAACCTTTCATTTAGGGATGATTTCAATATTTGGTGAAGAAAGAAAAAGAGAATGGATTATGTCATAATAGAAATAATCTCTATTCATCAGCCATCCAGGGTTGTACTAGAAATAAAAGTCAGTAATTTCTACCTTATCGGAAAAGCTTTCACATCAGATCGCTTACAATTTCAGAAGCAATTTCCTCAGTAAAAAAATACAAATAAATTTTAAAGCATTTTTTTTTCTACAAAGAATATTTAAAAACCTAAAAACTGAATAACATGTATTCTATTAAACATTCATTAGAGTTTTCTCACAAATTTACATTTTGTTACAAGCTATTTGTGAGATAAATGTTAGAAGTTTTTCTCAATCAAATGAGAATGAAATTATATCAGAGAATTTTCAGTTATGAGAAATGTTACACATTCAATGATGTTATTAAAGCCTTTCCCAGGAACTCTTAAAAGAATAGTTTCCAGAATCCTCTTCTATGGGACAAATTCCCAAAAATCAAATAACAGTATGTCTATTCTCATTATGTAAGTTCATAGAAGAAGTCTGTTTTTCCTAAGAGCCAATACATACATGATAATTGTAAGGATGATTTTGATTGTAACACAACTTCTTTTTGTTTCAGCATGACCAGAAGCAAGGGAGGCATTATATAAACAATCAAAATGAAGAGAGACAAAACAATTGTATAGAATGTGGAAAGTGCTTCAATAGATATGCATGCCCCACGATGCATAAGAGAAAAAATTCCAAAGAGAAGGCAGGCAAAGGTAAAGATTGTGGCAAGTCATTTATCCGTCACACGAAATTTCAATCTCACCAGAGAATCCATACTGGTGAGAAACCTTACAGATGTCAAGAATGTGGCAAGTCCTTTTCTCATCATGAACATCTTCAAACTCACCACAGAATCCATACTGGTGAGAAACCTTACAGATGTCAAGAATGTGGCAAGTCCTTTAC
>NW_004954410.1:0-1144 GCF_000317375.1 Microtus ochrogaster
AGCTCTGTAGACCAGGCTGGCCTCGAACTCACAGAGATCCGCCTGCCTCTGCCTCCCGAGTGCTGGGATTAAAGGCGCGTGCCACCACTGCCCAGCCTTGACAATTCTTTCTTAACCAACATAACATCATGTGGCATTTCCCAACTGTTTTCCCAGAATTATACCTCCTTGCCCCTGAGCTTAAAATTGTACAGTTTAATGAACTATTTATTACCTGCCTGAGCAAGTAAGCACCTTGTCTTTAAAAAAATATTTATTTATTTATTTATTTATTTATTTATTTATTTATTTATTTATTATGTATACAATATTCTGTCTGTGTGTATGCCTGAAAGCCAGAAGAGGGCACCAAACCTCATTACAGATGGTTGTGAGCCACCATGTGGTTGCTGGGAATTGAACTCAGGACCTTTGGAAGAGCAGGGAATGCTCTTAACCACTGAGTCATCTCTCCAGCCCCATAAGCACCTTGTTCAATGTTATCTTTTCAGTGTTGAGCAGAGTGCTTAACACCAAGTGAACATTCAATAAATATACAGTGTTTATATAAACAAGAGAAAAGAAGTCCAACGCTGGAAAAGATTATAAAGCAATGCCTCAGAATGTCACAACACACCTATGGTCTTAGTTAAACCAAGGTCAGAGATGACAGCAAGAACATGGAGATAATCCAGCTGGGCACTTTACACCTCACTACAATTCCTCCCCCTTCCCTGTCAATCCGAACCTTTGAACCTTCGTGCTCCCCTACATCCCACGCTCCACTGCTAACCTGCCTTCTACAATGCTGGGGATGGGGAAGCTGCTGTGATTTCTCCCAGCTACTCCCTCTGACCTCAAAACTTACTGTCTTTCTTTAGTGAGAGACAACAATATATCCTGGGTCCTTAATTTCATTTCCTTACTTCCTAGTTCGTATTGTTAGGAATTGCTTTTTCCTAGCCTGGAAATATTCTCAAGACTGAAACTCTTGGGCATCCCAGTTCAGTATTTTGTCAGTAGTACTCCTCTATCCTGGCCACTGTATTTAAGACATAAAGATAGTATTTGAAAATGAATTCACAAACGAGTAACTGTATTTAAAAATCATGGGCGGGTTAAGATTGCTTAGTGGATAAGGGAGTTTGCCACCGCACGATGGCCT
>NW_004954411.1:0-1143 GCF_000317375.1 Microtus ochrogaster
TCATTTCAGATAGTTGTGAGCCACCATGTGGTTGCTGGGAATTGAACTCAGCACCTCTAGAAGAGCAGGCAGTGCTCTTAACTGCTGAGCCACCTCTCCAACCACCTCAGTGTAACCTTAGAAACAGAAAAAGAGCTAGTGAGAGAGAAAAACACACAGGCATTTGCACGTGAGGGCAGACAGCGCACATGGTTGTCATCAGTACCAGAAATGCCTCCTGAAGGGAGGAAGCACAGGAGGGCAGGAGGGATTAGCAGAATTGTTTGAACCACAGCATCAGGCTGGGTTCCCATCCTTGTAAAGAGATAGCAAAGGTACTTTGGGGGAAGCAGTAACCCAAGCTGGCTTCTCCTTTCTTCTCCCAGGGTGACTTTGTCCCCAGGCAGTCCTCTGGACCTGTGGCTTCCCCCTCTAGATCTAGAGCCTGGGGCCTACGAAGCCAACAAAAGCCCTGATTCGCTCTGGCCAGACCAGCTTATGTCCCATGATCATTTTCAGAGCCGGAAGTGACGTTCAATGTCTGCCTTAGGCCTGGGCTGTCAAACCCTCCTGAACTCCCCTGTAGGCTAGTGTCCAGGCCCCGTAGAGCAGCAAGCCCTAGACCTGGGGATGCAGTTACACAAGTCAGGAGATGGGGGGTTATCCCTTAGTAAAAATCAGGTTCTGCTGCTACAAGGAAGGGGTGACCAGTAAAACCACACAAGCATGCACATGGAAAAGCAAAGCCTTAGTGCTCCCATATAAAAAGTTCAGGTGCCTGGAGAGATGGCTCAGTGGTTAAGAACTCTGGCTGCTCTTCCAGAGGACCTGGGTTCAATTCCCAGCAGCCACATGGCAGCTCACACCTGTCTGTAACTCCAGTTCCAGAAGTTCTGACACCCTCACACATGCAGGCGAAACACCAATGCACATAAAATAAAAATGATAAGTAAATAGTTTTTCAGTGGACAGTGGTGGCACATGCCTTTAATCTCAGCACTCAGGAGACAAAGGCAGGTGCGTGGCCAGCCTGGTCTACAGAATGAATTCCTGGACAGCTGTTATACAGAGAAAACCTGTTTCAAGAAACCAGGAGAGAAGCCGGGCGGTGGTGGCGCACGCCTTTAATCCTAGCACTCGGGAGGCAGAGGCAGGCGGATCTCT
>NW_004954412.1:0-1143 GCF_000317375.1 Microtus ochrogaster
AGCCAGGACCACACAGAGAAACTCTGTCTCAAAAACAAACAAAATAAAAAACCCCACAAAAAAAAAAAAAAAAAGCCAAAGTCCCACCACCCACAGAAAATATGCAAATTTCCAAGTATATTTGATTAATAGGCCAACATGGAAACTGATAAATAGTGAAGAGGCCAGATTGGTTAATATATAGAAAATATTGTGTATTTCTTATTTTAATATTTATTTTAGCTGGGGATAGTGGTATGTGCCTGTAATCCCAGTACTTAGGAGACAGGGACAGGCAAATCTGTGAGTTTGAGGCCAGACTGGTCTACAGAGTTAGTTTTAGAACAGCCAGGGTTGTTCCACAAAGAAACCCTGCCTTGTGAAACAAAACAAAAATTAAATTTATTATGTGTGTATGTGTGCCTGAGTAATATGCGTGTACCTCTTCCACTCAGGAGGCTAGGAGGTCAGAAAAGGGCATCAGATATCCTGAAATGGAATAACAGGCAGTGGTGCTTCCACCTCGTGGGTACTGAAGCTGGGTCCTCAGCAAGAGCAGTTAAATACTCTATTTAGTTGCTAATTCAAGCCAGGCGGTGGCCCACGCCTTAATCCCAGCACTCAGGAGGCAGAGGCTTGCAGATCTCTGAGTTCGAGACTAGCCTGGTCTACAGAGCTTGTTCCAGGACAGGCTCCAAAGCTACAGAGAAACCCAATTAGCTCTGAATAAATAAATGAATAATCAACATTTTCAGACACAGATCTTTTCCTATTTGAACTGTTCCCTTTTTTTCCTTCTCTCTCTTTGGTTTCTTGAGACAGTATTTTTCTCTGTGTAACAGCCCTCACTGGAACTCATTCTGTAGACTAGGTTTGTCCCGAACTCACAGAGATCTGCCTGACTCTGCTAGGATTAAAGACATTTGCCATGCCGGGCGATGGTGGCGCACGCCTTTAATCCCAGCACTCGGGAGGCAGAGGCAGGTGGATCTCTGTGAGTTTGAGACCAGCCTGGTCTACAGAGCGAGTGCTGGGACAGTCAGGGCAACACAGAAAAACCCTGTCTCGGAAAAAAAAAAAGAAAAGAAAAGAAAAAGCAACAAAACAAAAGATAAGAGGCTGGAGAGATGGCTCAGCCGTTCCCAACACTTGCTGCTCCTCCAG
>NW_004954413.1:0-1143 GCF_000317375.1 Microtus ochrogaster
TCTTTCTCAGCCCACTTATCATCTGTGTACAGGAGGGTGACTGATATTTTTTGAGTTAATCTTGTATCCTGCTACATTCCTGAAAGTGTTTATGAGCTGTAGAAGTTCCTTGGTAGAATTTTTGGGGTAGTTTATGTAAGCTATCATATCATCAGCAAATAGTGAGAGTTTGACTTCTTGTTTTCTGATTTGTACCCCCTTGATCTCCTTTTGTTGTTTTATTGCTCTAGCTGGGACCTCAAGAACTATATTGAATAGATATGGAGAGAGTGAACAACATTGTCTGGTTTCTGATTTTAGTGGAACTGATTTGAGTTTCTCTCCATTTAATTTGATGTCAGCTGTCAGCTTGCTGCATATTACTCTTATTAGTTTAGTTATGTTCCTTGTATCCCTGATCTCTCTAAGATCTTTATCATAAAGAGGTATTGATTTTGTCGTAGACTTTTTCAGCATCTAATGAGATGATCATGTGGGATTTTTTTCTTTAACTTTGTTTATATGATGGATTACATTGGCAGATTTTCATATGTTGAACCAACCCTGTATCTGTGGGATGAAGCCAACTTGGTGGATAATTTTTTTCTGATGTGTTTATGAATTCAGTTTGCCAGTATTTTATTGAGTATTTTTGCATCAAAGTTCATGAGGAAGATTGGTCTGTAATTCTCTTTTTTGTTGCATCTTTGTGTGGTTTTTGTATCAGGGTAAATGTTGCTTCTTACAAAGAATTTACTAGTGTTCCTTCTCTTGTAATTCCAGGCTTAATAAAAGGACCCTACTTAGCTTTTTAGTGATTAAAAAAACTATATTTGAGAACTGAATGATGAAGCCAACTTTTCCAGTGGTGTTGAGCTCAACTTGGGATTTATAGTTTGAATTTATCAGACACTCAGAGTCACACTCATGCAATTCCCCATGCTGACACGGGAAATCTATGCTACGGTTTCACTGTACACACCTCAGATGACACATGAACGGGTGCGGTAGGTAAAGCTAGCTGTTGTGATGCTTTGTAAAATTCTCATATTAGAAGCTTTATAAGGAAAGCTAGATTTATACCAAATCTCATTCCTGAATATTCACTGAAATATGTACAGTGATGAGACACCCAAGTTAAGTTTAATTCCCATGCATAGGCTT
>NW_004954414.1:0-1143 GCF_000317375.1 Microtus ochrogaster
GGGGAGTGGGGGGAGGAGGCGATGTGTGCAAGGAGGGAGAGGAAAATGGGAATTTTTTTTTTGCAACAACTACAAAAAAATAAAATAAACCAAAAAATAAACAGTTTTTAATATGTAATTGATAATTTCTCTCCACCTTATCCTTATCCCTGCTGTGTATAGAAACAGACTTTCTGGGAGGGGGTAGCCCCTCCATCAAATGCTGTTAGCCTAAGTCATCAGTCATTCTAGAATGAGGAAAAGGATTCTGATTTTTACAACACTGAGAGTAATTACTGATTCTGCTTCCAGAATTGTTTTGTTGGAAAGCAGTCCTCAAGAAAACTTAGCTGGTATATCTTCTCTAATCCCATTAAATAAAGGAAATGTCAAAGAGAGTTAGAGCTATGTGAGAAGCTGTGGCATGAAGAAAATTATCTTGCCTTCACATCACAATTGATCAATCCTCAGCATGTGTATGCATAGCATATGGCAAAGAAAAAAATAGATTTTTTAATAAAATTTAAATTATGAATCAGTAGCATAGAAAGCATTTATTTTGGTGGAGCAATTTAATCACAGATTTTGCAAACTAAAGCAAGGTATCCATGAATCAGAGTGTTTAATATTAAGATTATTTAACTGGCCATTCCTGTTTGTAAAGAAGCAACATTGATTACACCAAGATTTTAGCCTAGTCACACTCAGAAAACTTCTGCCCTCAAGAAGACAAAATAACCAAAATGTGTTCCTTTTAGTACCCTATCTCTGCAAATTGGTTACAGATATTTCTAGCAAACCAATACTTAACCTTTAGGAAGAATGCCCTAAGTCAAACAAATTTTTTCTGGAAACTCCTATTTCCTTACTTATTCATTCAATAATACCAAACTCTGCTAAAGTTATTTTTACCTGTCACCCATCCAAATTGCTAAAAGAATGATTCAAATGGAAGATAAACCTACTTTTTTTCCTTTTGAACACCAGATACCACCAATAACCATCTTATGAAGTGTTATAATTGTATCTAAACCTACTCCTAACAGAATATTGAAATATGATATCACTGTTCTGATGGCATGTTCTTCATGACATTTTAGAAATTCCTTCTCTTCCACAACATGTATATATGTGTGTGTGTGTGTGTGTGTGTGTGTGTGTGTG
>NW_004954415.1:0-1143 GCF_000317375.1 Microtus ochrogaster
AAAAAAAAAAAAAAAGAAGGGGGCATCACCAGATCCTCACCTAGGGTTTCACCATCTACTCCCCTCCATGCCCACCTGCAACTGCATGTGATTTTTGAGTGGAGTACTTAAGTGTGTAGGAGATGTCAGGGACAAAGAGCCTGGGGAGATATTGCAGCCTGTCAAACAACCTTTTCTTGGAATCTGTCCAGGAGAGCTGTTAGCCAAATTCAGGAGATATTTAAAACGACGATAGGAGAAACTCTCCATGACTCGTTATAGTCAAGATGTCAGAAATGCAAAGAAAAGAAACCAAAGCTGAAAGAAAAAAAAATTCAAACTCTCAAAGTAAACATTTGGGCATAACACCAGCTCTTTATCACCAACCCTGAGCGTCTGGGATATGTGAGATTATATTTTTCAGGCCCTGAAAGTAAATAACCGGCAACCAAGATGGTCATATCCTGCAGAGCTATCATCTACAATTAATGGAAAAGAACATTTTAAGACAATCCCAAACTAAGGCAGTTCATGATCACAGCTTCAGCGCTATAGGAGATCCTTAAAGGAATGCTAACCCCGGAGACAATCGGTCTCAATCGTGAGCGCACAGGAGAGAATAACCTTCATGAAAGTAACAGACGACAAACAAAGGAGGCCTTGGAAGGAATTCACCACGTCCTACACAGTAAACAAACAAACCGTTAATATTATGAGGGAAAAAGGACAATCACCAAACAAACAAACAAACAAACAAAAACAAAAAAAATTCCAACTAACAAAACTACAATAATTATCCCTCCGTAATAACCTTATAGGTAAAAGTGGCCTCAACTCAAGAAGAGTATTTGACAGCCAGACTAGATTACAGAACTAGATTCTACTACCTGGTGTTTCCTGGAAGCTCGTCTCATTGGTGTAAACACCTATTGACTGAGAGTTAAACATGAAAGACAGGTGTCAAGTAGAGTGGAAGAAGCCAATGTGATCATGAACATATTAATAATGGGGACAACCCATCAGGAATATGTAACAACTACAAATATATGCACAAAATGTTGAGACGTACCGGGCGGTGGTGGCGCATGCCTTTAATCCCAGCACTCGGGAGGCAGAGGCAGGCGGATCTCTGTGAGTTCGAGGCCAGCCTGGTCTACAAGAGCT
>NW_004954416.1:0-1143 GCF_000317375.1 Microtus ochrogaster
GCCCATGTATTGGCACACACGTTTAATCCCAGCACTTGAGAGACAGAGGCAAAATGTAGTTTCTATGAGTTCAGTGCCAGCCGAGTTACATAGAGAGTTCCAGAAGACATGGGCCAGGACTACATAGAAAGACCATGCCTCAAAAATAAATAAATAAATAAATATTTAAAAAAAAAGAAAATGATTGGCAGCTGTTGTTCGTCTTCAGTGCATTCCAGTTTGCTTCCTTTTCCTTTAGACAATATAACAGAAAGTTACAGGTCATGTGAAACATCACTTCTTTAGACAACGTAACAGAAAGTTACAGGTCATGTGAAACATCACTTATTTGGGTGTCAGGGGCTAAGCAGGAGTGTGGGACATCGGTTATGGGACAGGCAGTTCCTTTAACAGGAGCTGCAGCTTCCAAAGCCTATTCACTGTGATGGGGGCACACTGCCATCCAGACCTCTGCCCCAGCCTCCTAGTTCCAAGCGCCCTGAGCCCGAGCCTCCTTGCTTGCCTCCTTCCGACCCCCTCTTCTGGCTCACTGGCTCAGTGACCTAAAAGCTCCCCTGGGGCACCGCCCACCTAATTGCTCTACTGGACTGAGGTCCACAGCTGCGCCACTGCCGGCCTTGGGTCAGCAGTCGCTGGGGTTTCCTTAGCATAGCAAAGGAGGACAGGTTGATCACTTACTTGGCAGGAGACTTGCATGGTAAGCTGAACTGCACTTGAGTTTAGATACTAGTTTGTTTAGGGCTGTCAGATTTAACGTGCTCAGGAGCTGAAGACTCCTCTCGGCAGTTAAAAGTGCTTGTTCTCACAGGGGAGCAGGGTTCAGTTCCCAGCTCCTTCATGGGGGCTCACGACCATCACTCAGTGTGTCAAGAGGTCCAGCGTTCCCTCTGACTTCTGTGCACATACATACACACAAGATATTCATTCACGCGCGTGTGTGTGTGTGTGTGTGTGTGTGCACATCTATGGGCATGTCACATATCCATGATGTGTTTGCCTGCTGCTTGGCAGTCCAGAATTCCATAAACACTGTACCTGCCCACATGATACTAACCTTCAAGGAGGGAAAACACCTTTGGGGTTGAGGTGGCCTCTGAGCTGACCCGGGATTTGGGGGTTGAGGTGGCCTCTGAACTGACCCGA
>NW_004954417.1:0-1142 GCF_000317375.1 Microtus ochrogaster
GGGCTGGAGAGATGGCTCAGAGGTTAAGAGCACTGGCTGCTCTTCCAGAGGTCCTAAGTTCAATTCCCAGCAACCACATGGTGGCTCACAACCATCTGTACTGAGATCTGGCGCTGTCCTCTGGTGTGCGGGCATACATCAAGGCAGAATGCTGTATACATAATAAATAAATAAGTCTTTAAAAAAAAAAAAAAAGTAGACTAAGGGGCTTTACCCAAGGCTGAAGCCTGGAAATAAAACAAAATCACAACAAAAAAATCACGTGTAGCTTAAAAAAGAAAAATGATTTATAGCACAGTGCCCACCCACCTAAATTAATATGAGTTAAAACAAAACACAACAGTGTTCACTCAAATCATAAATCTAATAGCACTTAGCCCAAGAGAGGTGAATCTGAGACCAAGGTTATAGAAGAAAAAGACCCTTTAACTGAAAAGAACCTTAAACAATCTAAGAATGATGTCATCATGACAGGCCCATTTCTATTCAATAATGGTTTATTATGGTTACTGTGCTTAGTAACTACTTAATAACAAAATACAGACAAATTAAGACAAGCTCTCTTAACCTTCTTGAAGAAACATTCCCACCTTAGAGATGAAACAAAGACCAGGTAGAGTGGCGAGTAAAGGCTCTAGACTCTAGAGAGCCCCAGACAATCTGGGTGCCAGAACCACCTGATTCCCAGGCTGCCTCAAGCTCCTATGTTTAGCAGGTAATTCTGAAGTATATACCCCCTTAGGTTTTGGGAAGCATTACTCTATTAAAACAATAGCACACTTGGCATTGTTATGTAAGGAACATTGTGCTGCACATATCTGTTTATATTTATTTATTACAGGACTGGGGATTCAACTCAGGGTCTAAAACATACTAGGCAGGTGCTCTACTATTAATCCCTCCCTCCAACCTTCATTTTAGAGACAGGATCTATCTAATCAGTGATTCTTCTGTCTCAGCCTCCTAAGGAGCTGGGATTAAAGCACTGAACCTAGAGACTCTGCTCATTCTATTATTTCTAATCACAGACAGTATATGTGGGCACAGAGAAGACGATCCTACCTCAGAGCTCATTAAGCTCGATCATTACAGGCATGTGTGAAAGATGGAGAACAGTTAGATTTTGGGTTTTTTTTTTTTTT
>NW_004954418.1:0-1142 GCF_000317375.1 Microtus ochrogaster
CAAAAAAAAAAAAAAAATTCATTCTTTATATTTTTGAGAATTCCATACAAGTACACAGTGTGTTTCGGTCCTCTCCCTCCTCCAGCCCCAACACATCCCCTCCCACCTTCATGTCCTCTTTTTGTTTCATGACCCACTAAGTCCCTTTCGTGTTTCCTAACTGCTCATGGGTGTAGGCAGGGTCTCCCAAGGGAGCTCGGGCACACCCCCCCCCAAAGAAAAATGACTCTAACCATCAGTTGCCAATAGCCGCTTAGCTAGAGGCCTTGAGAGCCCCTCCCCATCCACGCTGGGGTTTTGACGGCTTGATCTCGCACAGGTAACCTCAGCTGCCACAAGCTTGAGTGCCACAGTCGCGTTCCATCCAGAAGACGACATTTCATAGCTCTCCTCCCCGTCTGCTGCCTCTTGCATTCTTTCTACCCCTTTGTCTGAGATGAGACTTTCTCTGTGCCTTGGAGGGGACAGGGTGACAGATGTCCCATTTAAGAGCACTCGCGGCCCCTGATTCTCAGCATGCTGGCCAGTGATGATTCTCTGTGTTCACCTCTGCTCTATGCCAAAAGAAGCTTCACTAGCCAAGGCTGAGCAGCGCCTGTTCATGAAGTGGATTGCTGGCATAGCTGCCCTGAGGTAACGCAAGGTGCTCAGATCCTCTGGCACTGGCAGGTTCCATGGAGCCCTGTGACCCATGTCCACCAGTATTGTCTTCTCGTGACCATCTTACTTAGTCCACCTTAGTTTACAATACTCTTGTTTGAAGAAAGAACCGCATTTTTTGACAAAGTATGAGATTTTCCACCCAAGCAATGGGATGATGATGATTTACAAAGTGCATCTAACCAGTTAGGCCATTATTATATATATTCCTTGAGCCAGGCTTTCACTGTGCAGCCCAGGTTAAGTCTCAATCTCATGGCACCTATTTCAGACTCCCACATTCTGGGATTAAAGGTGTGAGCCACCTTGGGGACTGGAGAGATGGTTCAGAGGGTAAGAGCACTGGCTGCTCTTCCAGAGGTCCTGAGTTCAATTTCCAGCAACCACATGGTGGCTCACAGCCATCTGTAATAAGACCTGGTGCTTTCCTTGCCAGCAGTACATTGTATGCTTAATAAATAAATAAATCTTTAAAAAAAAAA
>NW_004954419.1:0-1142 GCF_000317375.1 Microtus ochrogaster
CTTCCTTTTACACCTGAGAATTCAAATAAATAGATTTTAAGGTGTGCAGAGACCTTAGATGTGACACTCACAGGTCTCTAATCTGTTAATAAGTTGCTCCATGGCAGCTGCAGCTTACAGTTGGCTGCCATTTGGAGTAATAGTTTACCTTGATGAGGAGTTCTCTTCAACCACTGAGACACCTCAACTTGCTTACCAGGAACTTTCTAAGACAATTTTTTAAAAAGAAAAATAGTACTAAAATATCCAAAGTTTGTTTTCTTTCACACCTCTTTGTGAAAATATTATTTTAAGGTCAATCTTAGAACCTTACTCAAATTATCAGTCATGTAGATTCCTGAAGATAAAGGGAAGACAATCATTAAACAACATAAAGAGACAATGTCAGATTAGCCTCCCTATTTCAATTTAAAATAATTTAAAATATAATTAATGAATACTAAAAGTTCAAAATTAGCTTTACTCTCATAGGAAGAGTAATGAAATATTTAGTCACTTTAGTTTACTGTAAAACACTTTTTCTTAAATAAATAACCAGTTATAGAAGTATCATATACTATGTAATTTGATCAATCTGATCATTGTAAAGGTAGTTTTACAACAATTAACCCAGTCCAGATTCTCTACAGAGCATAACTGATAGAATCAATGCGTATATATTAAAATGATATCCCTGAGCGTGGCTTCCATGCTCTGTGGCTAGACCAACAGTGTCTATCTCACAAAGAAAAGGCCAAAAATATCTAGTTGTTATTCAGTACATGAAGCTGGCTGTCATAGCTGGTATTCCATCTATATTAAAATTCCCCATAAGTATAGTTTAATACCATTGGAGAAGTAATGCCTCAGCAGCAAGAAATGAACTTGGCAGCAAGAGTGAGGGCAAGCAGGCAAAATGCACAAGGTTCCTTCTTTCATGTCCTTTTTCATGGACTGCCACTATGGTCCAGATTTATGGTGGGTCTTCTCACCTCAAATGATACATACAATCAAGAAAATTCCCCATCGTTTGTCCAGCTTTTGGTTTTAGTTGATTCCAGATGTAGTTAAGTTGAAAATCAATATTTGACATTGCTGGTGAGTATATGGGAGAGAGATGAATAAAACATTTTTCACTCATATTATTGTGGAAATAATAGGAT
>NW_004954420.1:0-1142 GCF_000317375.1 Microtus ochrogaster
AAAAAAAAAAAAAAAGAAGAAGAAGAAGAAAGTATCTTGGGAGAAGTAGCAATCAATGCGTAGGGGCCCCATGCCCTGAGGAAGCAGTGCCTGCCTGAGAGAAAAATCACACACCCAGCAAGCAGAGGTTCTGACGGGAAGTCTCACTTACAAAAACGAGCACCCAGAAATCACTGTGCACTTGTGGAAGCCAGCTCCATGGGAGGAAAACATTTGTATTTGTCAAAACATGCAGACTCGGGAAATGTAAGCTGTGCCAACTTATTTTCTATCAACTTGACACAAACTAGAGTCTTTTTGGAAGAGGAAACCTCAACTGAGAAAATGCCCCACCAGACTGGCCTTGGGGGCCCTTTTCTTGACTGATGATCAATGTGGGAGGACCCAGCCCACTGTGGGTGGTGACACACTTGGCTGGTAATCCTGGCTGCTGTAAGAAAGCAGGCGGGGCCTGGAGAGATGGCTCAGTGACACTGACTACTCTTCCAGAGGACCTGGGTTCAATTCCCAGCACCCACATGGCAGCTCAAAGCTGTCTATAAAGGACTGGAGAGATGGCTCTGAGATTAAGAGCACTGGCTGCTCTTCCAGAGGTCCTGAGTTCAATTCCCAGCAACCTCATGATGGCTCACAGCCATCTGTAATGAGCTCTGGTGCCCTCTTGTGGCCTGCAGGCATACATGCAGACAGAACATTGTTTACATAATAAATAAAGCACAGTGCCACCTTAAAAAAAAAAAAAGGTGTTTATAACTCCAGCTCCAGGAGATCTGACATCTTCACACCAATGCACACAAAATAAAGTTAAATAAGTTATTTTCAACAAATAAAACAGGCTGATCAAGTCATAAGGAGCAAGCCAGGAAGCTGCACTCCTCTATGCTCTTTGCTCCAGTTCCTGCCTTGAGTTCTTGTCCTCCCCCCCCCCAATGATGGACTACAGACTGTTAAATCCTTTCCTCTCCAAATTGCTTTTGGTCACTGTTTTTATCACAGCCATGGAAACCCTAAATAAGCCATAAGTTCATCACAAAAGAGCTTGACAGCGGGGCGATGGTGGCGCACGCCTTTAATCCTAGCACTCGGGAGGCAGAGGCAGGTGGATCTCTCTCTGTGAGTTTGAGACCAGCCTGGTCTACAGA
>NW_004954421.1:0-1141 GCF_000317375.1 Microtus ochrogaster
GTGTGTGGAAGGGTGTGCGTGCGTGCATATGTGCATGTGCCTGTGTGTACGTAGGTGTGTATTTGTGTACATGTGTGTGCATACAAACATGTGTGGGGTGTGTGTGTGCGTGCGTGGTGCGCGTGTGTGTGTGCATGCATACGTGTGTGTGTGCGTGCATGCATACGTGTGTGTGTGTGTGTGAATGCGTGTGTGTGTGTACATGCATACATGTGTGGGGTGTGTGTGTATGCATATATGCCTGAACACTCATATATGCATTATATAAGCTTATCTAACATTGATGCTCATGTGGGGTGTGTGTGTGCGTGTGCGTGTGTGTGTGAGTTTCCTGGTGATGAAGAGGAAAGAGGTTTATTTCCTCATCGGGTCAGAATCCCTTGTGCTTCTTACTAGCAGAAAAAGTACTTTTTGCACAATCTAAAATTTCAGAGTGCTAGCTTTGACTTTTGCTCTTTGCCCTCTCTCCTGTGAAGTAATAGCACAGACAGTATTTTTAGAAGCATTTCTTCAGCTTTCCTAATCCTTGCCTTTCAGTTTCCTGCATCCAGGTGCTTTTCCGTGGAGTTATTTGCTATTTGTACTTACGCTACCCATTCAGGGTTACCTTTTTTCTTCTAAGTAAAATATAAATCTTCCTTCAAAAAATTTAAATAACAGCAATCTTTTTACAGCCCTCAGTCCTCTACAAATCACTCAGGAAACTGTAAAAATTGGGTGTGGGATCACAGAAAGTTGGGTTTCCCCACCCAAGTTCCACAGGTGCAGATCCACGTTCAACATTACATGCATAAGCTGGGCAACAGAGGCTGATGTACTCAAGAGCACCGAGCCGGGTGTGGTGGCTCCACCTGTAACTCAGCACAGAAAGTTGAGATCAAAGGGACAGCTGGTAGTCCCAGGCCAGCCTGGGCTACAGTGTGAACTCTATCAGAAAAAGAAAAATAACTCTTTTGGCTTTAAATAAAGATGGAAACACTTTGCCGTGAGTTGTATTTATCCAGTTTGTAACCCTGCCATGGACCGGCTCAGTGGAGCCACTTAGACTGTGGAAGAAGCAGGGTCTTGGTACTCAGGAAGGCACGAGGTCGGCGATGACAGACAGACACAACTCACAAGAGAGTGGTTTGAATCGGCTGTG
>NW_004954422.1:0-1141 GCF_000317375.1 Microtus ochrogaster
GAGCTATGGTAGTTAATAGTTGCTGGGGAAAGGAGAGACATTTTCCTCAGTGGTGTAGCTAAGATGAGGTACTTGTGCTTCTGTAAATAACCCCTCACCAATCCATAACATAACACTCATTAAACTCATTAGTTCATAAACAAAACAACAAAACTCAACAGCAACTAACCACAGAATGAGACCCAGGATAGACAACACTGGGAAGGCATAGTAACTCCAGCTAGGAGCTGTGTTCATGCAGGACTGGATTTTGACCAGCAGAGGGCAGAAGGAAGTAGGGTCAGAGGTGGGTGGAGCTTAGTGCGAGAGTGCCCATTTATCCTGTGCTGAGGCCCTGGATTAATCCCCTGCATAGGGCTGGGCGGAGCTGGAAGTTGGTTCAGTAGATAAATGCCTCTGCTGCCAGCCCTGAAGATCTGAATTTGATGTCTGTGGAAGGAGAGAACTGACTCCCCAAGATTTCCCCCATCTCTCATGCACGCACACACACACGCACATGCATGCACGCACGCACGCACACTCACACACACACAGAGTCAACCAAGAGCAGTAGATGCGGATAAATGTGACACTGGCCCCGTGACCACAAGGCTTCCACGGTGGTGTTGATAAACAAGTCAGAGAGAATAGTTAATAGTTAGAGGATCTTCTGTTTGTTTGCGTATGTGTTTCTTGAGATGGTTTCTCTGTGTAACCTTGACCATCCTGAAACTAGCTCTGTAGACCAGGCTGGCCTCGAACACAAGAGATCCGCCTGTCTCTGACTCCTGAGTGCTGGGATTAAAGGCATGCGCCACCAGTAACTGGCTAGTTAGAGGATCTTAAACCAGACTGATTGGAATCAAATCTGCCAACAGATTGTGGGGCAAGTCTCTGTCTGTCTCTCTACATCTCTTGCTGGTGAAGTTTTTACTAAATCCACAGAACATTTTAAAGTTAATCTATTCACACCTGTTTCCTTGTTTACACTGTAGAAAAGACAGTTTCCCTCAGCCAGTTGTGAAGATTAAGTGGATAAGCACAGTGGTTAGAATTATTCTCTTAGCAGTGCAAGATGGTGTGCACCTTTAACCCCAACAATACTTGGGAAACAGAGGCAAGTGAATCTCTGTAGTTTGAGGCTAGCCTAGTATACATTTCT
>NW_004954423.1:0-1141 GCF_000317375.1 Microtus ochrogaster
GGAGAGGGACTTGATCGGGGGAGGGGGAGGGAAATGGGAGGCGGTGGCGGGGAGGAGGCAGAAATCCTTAATAAATAAATAAATTTAAAAAAAATTAAAAAAATGTGATAAGCATAAAAAAAAAAACAGTCACTATACCTTTGATCTCACTGACACAGTTCTGTAACACTCCCTGAAAAATAACGAGGAAGAGGTTCGGATACTAAAGCAACACTCCCTGTAATTGTAGCCTGTTAAAACGTAAGGGAAAGTCGGTTCTACCCTCTGGTTCTGAAATGCTGCCTGGGGAGGAGTTGCCATTGTCATTCACCATTCCAGTCATATTTGACTGTAGAATTTGGGAGACAATTCCAGGTCTCACTCATCCTTCCTTCAAACATCCTTTTGCTGTTCTTTGACGGGGCTTAAAGATGTTCTTTATCTACACACCTTGGATGCTTCCCTAGCCAGAGCTGGTTACATGTGTTCGGTACCAGCAATTCATTTAAAATACTCAGCATTCTTGTTATGTCTTTTGAGGGAAATACTTCATTAGCCTTATTCCTTTCTCTAACTTCTCAGCTTATTTTCGATGGCTCTCTATAGCGCGAGTGTGTGTGTGTGTGTGTGTGTGTGCGCGCGCGCGCTTTTGGCATCTGTCTCCAGTGAGGCTCATTTCTAGGCATCTCCTCTGGAGCCAGTGTCCATTCTGAATGTCATCCAGTTCCATCTGTCAACCTGCTTGTCGCGTGGGCAGAGGCGAATGGGCCTCTGGCGTCCTGTCAGGTGTTGTAACGGCTCCTGCGGCCTGGTGCTAGACATTGTTACCTAGCTGCAGGAAGGCAGCATCCAGAAAGGAGAGTACATTCTGTGCTTGGGGGAAGAGGACAGGAAGGCTCTAGCAGGTGCAGAGGTGGGAAATGTGGTCTGGCAAAACAATAATAGCAGTCTGGAATCAAGACTTCCCTGGGTTCAAACCACCACTCGCCATGGTCCGGGTGTTCACACAGCTCATTCACTGACACGTTGGAAAGGCCATGTTTCATTTGCTGTTTAGTTTTGTATACACATGTCTGTACGCAATGTATGGCGACATGAGAAAGCTAAAGGACAGCTCTGAATGCTATTTCTTGGAGCCAGCCTCCTTTTTTTTTTTTTTTTG